>NC_047033.1:29532928-29559214 GCF_902652985.1 Pecten maximus
AATTTTGAAAAATACAAGCTTTAATCCCACTGTAACATATTAACATATCAACAAAACAGTTGAAAATAATTAGCACCTGGTTACGTATCAGATTGATGATAAATATCAGTTTATGGTAGTAGATTCCGTACAGCAACGATGCAACTCTCATAAACCTGAATCGGGATGCTGATATTCAGGCATACTGCAGGTCCTGGTGCAACTTCTGTCTGTAAGGCCTATATACATGTAGCTTGAAACAACTTACATTTTGTATTTGTTTCCATAGTTTGTTTTCGACACCCTATACCTTATACATTTCTATAGTTACAACTATGATTTTAAAAGAAGATTCGTATATGACCGAGGAGTGTATTATAGCAAGTTTGGATGAAAATATTGTCGATAAAAAAAATTATACTATCAATTCTTTAATCAAAGTACTGGAAGTACTGTAAACGAACATTATTGTTTAATGCAAAATCAGTAATCTTCTAAGTTTAAAGTCGATAAATTTACTGATATTGGTTTAGGAATTAATTGCAAATTATTTGAAATGTTTGCAGCTGTTCTGATATGATTGAACACATGTATATTTCTGTAAGGTCCTGATTGAAATTGGAAGTTTATTGATCTATCTTGGATGGATGAAAATAAAATATGTCTTCTTTCTTTCGGGAAGCCATCATCAGTTATAATACAGCCAGGACTCTGTGACCTTATTGATGCCAACTTCTAATATGCACTAAATTTAGGCTAGTTCCATCGTTAGTTTAGCATATTTCAACTTAATATGATGAAACACACATAAAGAACTACTGAAAACCAAAACCAGAGCTACTAATCAAGGCCCGGATTAGGAATGTATCCCATTGAAACTGTACTCAAGCATGTATGGTACTTCAAAACAAAAAACTTGACTCCTTTTGTTCAGGAATCATTTGATGTTAATAAATCTTTATATGAGAAGATATACTTCTGGTATAATTACAGCATTGTACACAATGTGATAAAGAATAACAACCATATAAAGACTATCTTCATCAAATAATTCAGCAAACAGGAAAAGAAAACTTCAAGCTTCATTTTCAACTTCAAACTGATAAAGGTTACAGTCCATTCGATGGGATGACACATTCCCTATTTATTGTCCCTTTCCAATGTTGACCATCCAATCATAGTGAACCACACACAGTTCAGCAATGTAATTGCACAAATCACATCCTTTATGTGGAGAGAACAGTTTTCGGGGTGTTATAAGATTCCATAACTGTATGCAAATTTGTGAATCATTCCATATCTATATCTATATATATACCGTTCGTGTATATATTTACACATATCAAAATTGGAATGACACAGGAGATTTGCAAGTTTAAGTTCACCATCAGTCATGGGAGGTTTACGTAAAATGTTATATTTACCGGGGTAATTAGTAATTTTGATTATATATTTATCAAGCTCTATTCTGTACTTTCTACCAGTGCTTATATTAGAGAATGGACACAATTATATGTTCTCCAATGTCAAAATTAATCATATGTAAAATATTAGGGGTTTATTTGACCGAGACGTATTTAAAATGTTTGTAATCATTCGCCATTCGAGGCCTGATTGCCGTCATATTTTAATTACCAAAATGGACCTGAAAGCAATATTTTAAAAAAGAGAATGATCTGTGACTTGAATATTTCATAAAAATAATTTAATACATCGTTTATTCACTTCATTCAGATCTTCAGACACCACATAATTTGTGAAGTCATATATAGAAATATATGAACCATTTTGTTATTGATTAATAGTTCACACAAGTAAGCACTAGATGTAAGCAGTAAGTATATGTACCGCTATCTACTGGCATGACTTTGAGTACAGTAGACTACACTCGCTTTGTGGATATTGACAGGATAACATATATTTACATACTAATTCAATTTTAGAATTGTAACTGAAATCTTGTAACAGCATGGCACAAATAGTCATCTGAACATTTGTTGTATATTGAAAAAATATTTAAGGTAAATATTAACTCATTTGCTTGACTTAAATTTTCAGTTTATCAATTCATCGATTACTCTGTGTTTGAAGTATGGTGTAGTGAGAATTTCAAGTCTTGATTATGACTTGATGAAAATTCTAAATTAACAAATTATTAAAATGAATTTGTTTGAAAAATAACACAAGTTCCACAGCAATATTATATAGAGTATCAATCACAATATATCAGAATTTATCAAACTACAGATAACAATTAACGAATGAATATCAAATTAAGTGAATATCACAAGTATTTTTGCATTTGTTTTTAGATAATCCGGATTTCCGTCTTTAAAAAAAAATACCTAGTAGACGTAGTGCATAGTAAACGTAGCCATGCAACAGCTGATTTTAATCAGATATAACTTAACATGAACTTAACACCGTCACAGAAGTTCGTCGCAATCGAAAATTTGGTCGTGAATTCTGTATTTTGCAAATTATTTCAAAATACTTTCAGGTAAAAGAAAACAAAAATTCTCGTAAAAATATCGATTTTGGGTCGACTATCGGCCATTTCGGTAATTCAACTCCAACGACAATCGGGCCGCGATTCGCAAATGAATAATTAATTTAAAATTCGGTCAAATAAACCTCTAATATTTTATATATGATACAATCAGGCATTGCAGAACATATATTTTGGTCAATCCTCTGAAAATAATGCCAATTTATATTATAATTAAGCCCGATTTTTCTTCGTTTCGGTATTTCCAAGTCTGCTTCACGTGTGGTCCGTTTCAGTAAATATTCTCGTCTTTGCCGAAATAAAAACAAGCTATATAATTGTTCATTTTAAACATGACAACAACTGCCAACCACACGTATCCAAAAATGTTATTGTTGATATCATCTGAATATTGCCGTAGTTATCTGTCACTTCGATTGTAAACCCCATGCCAAAGTGAAGGAAGAATCGACCAATCAAATTGGTTTATTTTTGATTTCCGTAAATCTTGCAGTTACCTCCCTTACAACAGTAAATACGTTCCAAGTATCGCCTACAACAAGCAATCCCGTGGACATAGCAAGATATTATCATTTGCATTTGATTTATTGGGTCATTTTCGTCAAAGGAAAATGGTATATGGAAACCGATGACAATTTTAACGCTATGACCAGTCACCCTGACCACAAATGCCACCTAATTGTAAGCCTATACATATGTACAGTTCTTTCTCGCAAACACGTACAGTAACTACAGTATAGTATGATACAATGTATCGTCTCGTATGCCGTCATCGATATATTTCTTTCTCTAAATTATAGAAATACACACCTAGTTGATAATGATGCAACATTCTAGAATATATATATTACACATTTAAGTAAATCACGGACAAATTTGCAGACCTATGCTATAATGTCAGCCGTTTTGGAAAGAACACGGAAGAGCAAAACTTTCTAAACATTCGGAGACGAATGCGCCTGCGCAATAGTTGTTTACATAAATATATTGACCTGGACCGGAGTTATTCGCAAAGTTCAGGTTCATTTAGTCTTCTCATTTCGCTAGCGTTATGCATTTCTCAAATCGTATGCATCTTGAAAACACCTACTGAATACATTTCAACCTTTTCGGTAAAACTACTATATAAAACGAAGATGTTTTTGCAAGTAAGTTATTTGAAGCGTAAGGCAATGGGGGCAGCCATATTTCATTGAAACAGACAGTAGATGGCGTATTGGTGAATGTGGCTACCATATATGGTTATATTTCTCAGTCCAGTTCTTGATCACAATAACCGAACATTAATGTTCGTTTAAAAAGTTTTCTTACGGTCGATAATACCCGGAAGTGGTCGATAATACCCTGCGTATATTATTGAATAACACCGAAGGTTATCTCAAGGTCATAACACGTCTGTGCATCCAGTTGGTCAATTAATATGGCTCGTCAATGAGGCTATCGGATCATCGATGTTTGAGCAGTATGTGACAGTGCAACTCTCGGATGCAGTGAATTTACCCTTAAACGGTCGATAATACCCCAGTGTGCTCTAGTATATGGTAGTATTCTTCGGATGTGGTAGTATGTGGTAGTATACGTTAAATTCCAAAAATTTGCAGTTAACTGAAAAAAATGTTTCCCAATTCATAAATTTTCTTCTCCCCAAAAATCATACAAAAAGGCCCCATCTCAAACTAGTGAAAACAAGCCCTGTAATATATCAAAAACTTCAAACTGTCAAATTCCCAAACGGCCACCTGTCGCCTCTTGTTTTCAAAAAATCACAAATGTAACATGCACTTACAACTAGTCTTTGGGACCAAGGAAAACCTAACAAATGAGATGTGGGTAGTCGTATGTGGTAGCATACTTAGGATGTGATCGTATGTGTTAGATAACTTAGGATTATGGTAGTCACTTAGGTGTGGGTGTATACTAGGCTTGGTAAATACTTAGTCGGTTGGTTATATTGAGGATGATGGTAGTATGTGGGTAGTATTATACCTAGGAGGGGCGGGGGAGTATAACTTAGGATATGGTAGATATGTGTTAGTATGCCATAGGATGGTAGTATACTTAGGATGAGGTATTATTTGTTGGTATAAAAAGGATGTGGATGTATGTGGTAGTATACTTAGAATGTGGTAGTATACTTAGGACGTGGTAGTATACTTAGGATATGGTAGTATACTTAGGATATGGTAGTATACTTAGGATGCGGTAGTATATTAGGATGCGGTAGTAAAATTAGGATGTGGTAGTATACTTAGGATGTGGTAGTATACTTAGGATGTGGTAGTATACTTAGGATGTGGTAGTATGTGGTAGCATACTTAGGATGTGATAGCATGTGGTAGTATACTCAGGATATGATAGTATGTGGTAGTATACTTAGGATGTGGTAGTATGTGGTAGTATACTTAGGATATGGTAGTATACTTAGGATATGGTAGTATACTTAGGTTGTGGTAATATACTTAGCATGTGATAGTACCCTTAGCATATGGTAGTATGCTAAGCATGTGGTAGTAAACTTAGGATGAGGAAGTATTTGGTGGTATACTAAGGATGTGGTAGTATGTGGTACTATACTTAGGATGTGGTAGTATTTGGTGGTATACTCAGGATGTGGTAGTATACTTAGTTTGTGGTAGTATACTTAGAATATGGTAGTATACTTAGGATGTGGTAGTATACTTAGGACGTGTGGTAGTATACTTAGGATATGGTAGTATACTTATGATGTGGTGTTGGTTTGTTTACTTAGGATGTGGGTAGTATACTTAGGATGTGCTAGTTTACTTAGGATGTGGCAGTATACTTAGGATGTGGTAGTATACTTAGTATGTGGTAGTATACTTAGGATGAGGTAGTATGTGGTAGTATACCTAGGATGTGGTAGTATACTTAGGATATGGTAGTATGCCTAGCATGTGGTAGTATTCTTAGGATGAGGTATTATTTGTTGGTATCAAAAGGATGTGGTAGTATGTGGTAGTATACTTAGAATGTGGTAGTATTTAATGGTATACTTAGGATGTGGTAGTATGTGGCAGTATACTTAGTATGTGATAGCATGTGGTAGTATACTTAGGATGTGGTAGTATACTTAGAATATGGTAGTATACTTAGGATGTGGCAGTATACTTAGGACGTGGTAGTATGTGGTAGTATACTTAGTATGTGGTAGTATACTTATGATGTGGTAGTTTACTGAGGATGTGGTAGTATACTTATGATGTGGTAGTATACTTAGGATGTGGTAGTATACTAAGGATGTGGTAGTTTACTTACGATGTGGCAGTATACTTAGGATGTGGTAGTATGTGGCAGTATACTTAGGATGTGGCATTATGTTGTGGTATAATGTGGTAGTATACTTAGGATGTGGTAGTATGTGGTAGTAGGATTAGGATGTGGTAGTATACTTAGGATGTGGTTGTATACTTATGATGTGGTAGTATACTTAGGATGTGGTAGTATGTGGCAGTATACTTAGGATGTGGCATTATGTTGTGGTATACTTAGGATGTGGTATTATGTGGTAGTATACTAAGTATGTGGTAGAATACTTATGATGTGGTAGTATACTTAAGAAGTGGTAGTATACTTATGATGTGGTAGTATGTGGTAGTATATTTAGAATATGGTAGCATACTTAAGTGGTAGTATACTTAGGATGTGGTAGTATGTGATAGTATACTTAGGATGTGGTAGTATGTGGTAGTATACTTAGGATGTGGTAGTATGTGGAAGTATACTTAGGATGTGGTAGTATTTGGTGGTATACTTAGGATGTGGTAGTATGTGACAGTATACTTAGGATGTGATATCATTTGATAGTACACTTAGGATGTGGTGGTATGTGGTAGCACACTTAGGATGTGATAGTATGTGGTAGTATACTTAGGATATGGTAGTATACTTAGGATGTGGTAGTATACTTAGGATTTGGTAGTATACTTAGTATGTGGTATTATACTTAGGATGAGGTAGTATGTGGTAGTATACCTAGGATGTGGTAGTCTAATTAGGATATGGTAGTATACTTAGGATGTGGGAGTATACTTAGGATGTGGTAGTATGTGGTTGTATAATTAGGATGTGGTAATATGTGGTAGTATACTTAGGATGTGGTAGTATACTTAGGGTGTGTTATAATGTGGTAGTATACTTAGAATGAGGTAGTATACTTAGCATGTGGTAGTATACTTAGCATGTGGTAGTATACTTAGGATGAGGTAGTATTTGGTTGTATAGAAAGGATGTGGTAGCATGTGGTAGTATTCTTAGGATGTGGTAGTATACTCAGGATGTGGTAGTAGTTTGTGGTATACTGGTAAGGATGTGGTATTATACTTAGGATGTGGTAGTATGTGGTAGCATACTTTGGATGTGATAGTATGTGGTAGTATACTTAGGATATGGTAGTATATTTAAGATGTGGTAGTATACTTAGGATGTGGTAGTATACTTAGGAGGTGGAAGTATACTTAGGATGTGATAGTACGTGGTAGTATACTTAGGATGTGGTAGTATGTGGCAGTATTCTTAGGATGTGATAGCATGTGGTAGTATACTTAGGATGTGGTTGTATATGGTAGTATACTAAGGGTGTGATAGTATGTGGTAGTATACTTATGATGCGGTAGTCTACTTAGGATGTGATAGTACGTGGTAGTATACTTAGGATGTGGTAGTATACTTATGATGTGGTAGTATGTGGTAGTATATTTAGAATATGGTAGCATACTTAAGTGGTAGTATACTTAGGATGTGGTAGTATGTGATAGTATACTTAGGATGTGGTAGAATGTGGTAGTATACTTAGGATGTGGTAGTATGTGGTAGCATACTTAGGATGTGGTAGTATTTGGTGGTATACTTAGGATGTGGTAGTATGTGGCAGTATACTTAGGATGTGATATCATTTGATAGTACACTTAGGATGTGGTAGTATGTGGTAGCATACTTAGGATGTGATAGTATGTGGTAGTATACTTAGGATATGGTAGTATACTTAGGATGTGGTAGTATACTTAGGATTTGGTAATATACTTAGTATGTGGTAGTATACTTAGGATGAGGTAGTATGTGGTAGTATACCTAGGATGTGGTAGTCTAATTAGGATATGGTAGTATACTTAGGATGTGGTAGTATACTTAGGATGTGGTAGTATGTGGTTGTATAATTAGGATGTGGTAGTACATGTGGTAGTATACTTAGGATGTGGTAGTATACTTAGGGTGTGTTATAATGTGGTAGTATACCTAGGATGTGGTAGTATACTTAGCATGTGGTAGTATACTTAGCATGTGGTAGTATACTTAGGATGAGGTAGTATTGGTTGTATAGAAAGGATGTGGTAGCATGTGGTAGTATTCTTAGGATGTGGTAGTATACTCAGGATGGTAGTAGTTTGTGGTTACCCTACGCCAGTCTTGTGGTATAATGGTAAGGATGTGTTCACCTTTTCTACTTAGGCTTGTGGTAGTATGTGGTAGTAGCATTACTTTTGATGTGATAGTATGTTGTAGTATAACTTAGGATTATGGTAGTATATTTAAGATGTGGTAGCTATACTTAGGATGTGGTAGTTATACTTAGGAGGTGGAAGTATACTTAGGATGTGATAGTACGTGGTAGTATACTTAGGATGTGGTAGTATGTGGCAGTATTCTTAGGATGTGATAGCATGTGGTAGTATACTTAGGATGTGGTTGTATATGGTAGTATACTAAGGGTGTGATAGTATGTGGTAGTATACTTATGATGCGGTAGTCTACTTAGGATGTGATAGTACGTGGTAGTATACTTAGGATGTGGTAGTATACTTAGGATGTGGTAGTATACTTAGGATGTTGTAGTATACTTAGGATGTGGTAGTATGTGGTAGTATACTTAGGATGTGATAGTACGTGGTAGTATACTTAGGATGTGTTTGTACGTGGTAGTATACTTAGGATGCGGTAGTATGTGGCAGTATACTTAGGATGTGGTTGTATGTGGTAGTATACTTAGGGTGTGGTAGTATACTTAGGATGTGGTAGAATACTTAGGATGTGATAGTATGTGGTAGTATACTTAGGATGTGATAGTACGTGGTAGTATACTTAGGATGTGGTAGTATGTGGCAGTATTCTTAGGATGTGATAGGATGTGGTAGTATACTTAGGATGTGGTTGTATATGGTAGTATACTAAGGGTGTGATAGTATGTGGTAGTATACTTATGATGCGGTAGTCTACTTAGGATGTGATAGTACGTGGTAGTATACTTAGGATGTGGTAGTATACTTAGGATGTGGTAGTATACTTAGGATGTTGTAGTATACTTAGGATGTGGTAGTATATGGTAGTATACTTAGGATGTGATAGTACGTGGTAGTATACTTAGGATGTGGTTGTACGTGGTAGTATACTTAGGATGTGGTAGTATGTGGCAGTATACTTAGGATGTGGTTGTATGTGGTAGTATACTTAGGGTGTGGTAGTATACTTAGGATGTGGTAGAATACTTAGGATGTGATAGTATGTGGTAGTATACTTAGGATGTGATAGTACGTGGTAGTATACTTAGGATGTGGTAGTATGTGGTAGTATAATTAGCATGTGGTAGTATAATTAGCATGTGGTAGTATTCTGAGGATGTTGTAGTGTAATTAGCATGTGGTAGTATACTTAGGTTGTGGTAGTAGTTAGTGGTATACTAAGGATGTGGTAGTATACTTAGGATGTGGTAGTATATGATAGTATTCTTCGGATGTGGTAGTATACGTTAAATTCCAAAAATTTGCAGTTAACTGAAAAAAATGTTTCCCAATTCATAAATTTTCTTCTCCCCCAAAATCATACAAAAAGGCCCCATCTCAAACTAGTGAAAACAAGCCCTGTAATATATCAAACTTCAACTGTCAAATTCAAAACGGCCACCTTTCGGCCATCTTGTTTTTCAAAAAGTCACAAAATGTAACATGCACTTGTACAACTAGGCTTAGGACCAAGGAAAACCTACAAATGAAATTTAATTCATGAAGAGCTTTCTGAGAAATAGCGGCAACAAACTTCAAATTTCAAAGTTCAAAATGGTGATTGGTGGGCTAATTAATTAAAGTTGGATCTGGAATTAAGGCGTATGTCATCATAACTCCCCTGACAACAAAACTGTTCGGTCATGCCCCAGTGAAGACATCCCCAAATTATGAAATTCCATTGACAGCCTAACATAGTTAGCTAGATAATGACTCATCGGAATTTCCAACCTTTTACTTTCGATTTTGGTTATGTTTCCATTGGTAACACAATTTTTCGATAAAATCCCCTAAATCTGTAAATGTCTCTTGACTATTATCGGACTGAAATCAAGGACGTCTTTTGACTGTTATAGGAGACAATTCTGTAATCCAAGATCAAATATACAAACACTTTAATCTCCCAAAAGTTCGAACAGGGAAGTTACGACCGGACCGCGCTCGCCTCAGAAATTAAAAAAAAAACAAGTTATAAACATGCAGTAGGGTACATAACACTATTAGTAACAAGACTAACAACACCTTAAACTGACCTGGTGTTGTATTAACTTGGTGATCCTCTCCGTCTGAAAAAGTTTCCAAAGAAACTAGCCTCCACTTTAACGGCGTAGCGTGTTGAGCGTCGATCGGTAGGACTTTATACTACCCACGTGATTAATTACTCACGCTGCAGGTCATTCGGCACAATTCGGCAGATTCCGCTAATCTACATCAAATCTAAGCTATACATTGTTATATTGCGTTTGTGTGGCCGTAATTAAATTAATGACTGACTCTGTTGTATATGCTAACTACATGTTTATTGCTACATGGCTATGGCTATGGTGCCTTCTGATACAGATACAGAATACAGTGTCGGTGATATACATGATCGGGGCCTGGGCTGATAAGCCTTGACACGAGTGAAGTTAATCAAAATACAGGCCTGTGTCACTCAGATCTTGTTAAGGTCGTAATAGATAATTGAATGGACATTACATACATATATATATATATGTATTGTAGTGTCTTGGTGTCTTTCTCTCCTTTTCATTCAGGAGCTGTCCAGATGATCATCTTAGGACTTAAAAGGCATGTATTGGACCGCATTCCACCGTAATGCAAGCGTTTATAATAATGAAAGCTAGACAGACAATAAAAGATGAGGAGAGCGAAAATTTAAAACACAATATATATGAAGCTGCTAAACACGGATGCTAAAAACCCTGTACTGGCCGAATGATAAAAGCTATATAAAAGGATCCAGTAAGAATGTGCTGCTACATGTAGGTAAAATAGATGTTAAAATGACGTAAATATGTCACCTTACAAACACATCCTTGAAATAAGGTTCGTCGTTCACTTTTCTCTACCGTAGTTGAAGCTTATATACATACAGTGTAGATATGTATATCATGTGTGACTTTTGTTTCCGTACAGTCTCTACAGATAGAATACACCACTAGGAATATACCGGGAAACTTTATGTTAGACCATGAGGCTATGTTATCTTTTCTATCTGACAGACACAAAGGAAGAAGCCATTGTAAGTTTTAAGACCTAATCGATAGTGAAACAGAAAACAAACTTCCCTAAAGTTCAATTAAACCTCCAATGCATGTGGTGACACTGATATTGACATTTGTTCTAAGTATAAATACTTAGGATTGGGGTTCCATGAACATCTGATCTACATCTCGCTGTACCAGAGGTGTGTAAGTCTGCCAGCAGGGCCCTTTATGCCCTTTACTCAAAGTTCACCCACGCGGGAGGTATGACTTACTTGGGTTATACTAAACTGTACATTTCTTTATTGGAACCTATAACTTACTTCGTGAGTAGACTGTGGGGTATAGACTCCTACAGACAGCAGTACATGTACTACAAAACAGGGCCTGTCGGTATTTTCTTGGAGCATCGAAGTTTTCCAGTAACTTGGCCACAAGGGATGACATGGGATGAACGTCAACTATCAGAAAACAGACATATAGATGTTTTAAGACTTTATTTAAGAAATAATTAACGATGATTCGTGCATTGTTGCGGTATATACAACGAGGACGAGGATATTTTGCAATTAAATTAATAACGAAGGCCGCAGGCCGATTTGTATATCCTGCAACAATACACGAGTCAAAGTTGATTATTTCTATTCTACCATGTACTGTTTAGTTCTGCATGAGATCTACCTCTTTCAAAAACGGCAAAGAAACCCCGGGAAAACCTTATAATTTATTTCTTGAGTATTGCATTATTTTTGTTGATAATATACATTTCTTTATAGGTACAACAGTACTACAATCAAGAACATCTGTCATATGGCATTGATTTTAATAAAAGTGGGAGGAAAAAAAGGTCTTCGTAGGATTCGAAAGTTAGGTGAGACTAATCCATTTTTTTTCTTTCTAAGATAAAAATCATTTTATTTTCCCCGTCAATAGGGCCCCGGGGGTTGGGTCCCCCGTGGTTCCTCACAATGCATAAAACGTATTGATATTTTCATTTATACACTCTCTTACATTAAGAATCTTTTATCAACATCTGATAATTCCTTATCAACACATTGTAAAAATTCATCAATATCATCATCAACCTTTACACACGAGTATAGTTTCTTATAACCCATTAACCCACTCGGCTAAAGTCACCATACTAACTGTGGGTAAAAATCAGATACATAATATTGTAACAGCCGTGACACGAGCGTGTATTATTGTACATGGTTTTAAACTGGCGTTGCATAGCAGGTATAGGCGTTTTTTTAAGGCTATAATTTGTTTCCTCATCCGAAAAGGGGTGGGGGTCAGGACCCCCAGGACCCCCCACCCCCCTCCCTGGATCCGCTAGTGCTGTATAAACTTCGCATGTGATAATATTGCCTGGTCAATGCCTCCAGAATATTTCTATTTTGTGTTATTTGTCAACAAATAAAAATGGGAGACGGAGTTATGAGGGAGAATACCGGGAGCTGGTAACGGTGTTTGGTAGGGCTGGGGGATTTTCAGAGACGGACTTGTATATTTACTGACACGGAGGACTAGGGTTGAAATCGGCATTATTTTCAGAGAATGGACCAAAATGTTCTTCATGTTGCACAACTGTATTGTGTGTAAAATGTTAGGGGTTTATTTGACCGAGAAGTATTTTAAATCAGTTTTTTTAATCATTCATGATTCGCGGCCCGATTACCGTCAGAGTTGGATATAGATCATTTAACATATGTTGTTAAAATAACACAATTATTAAGACATAAATCAAAATATCGAAAACACTTGAATAAACTGCATATGATTCAATAATCAAAACAAATGTTGCTTATCCTTTAACTTTTCAGAATCTTGTTATTTTTATGTTACAACATATCTCTTTCACTTATATATGTTTTTAATTCCAACATCCTCATTATGCAAATTCCACATGAACTTGTATAACACAAAATAAGAAAAATAATAAATGATTTAAGATATTATCCATTGTTCATTGCATATTACATAATATGCAAGAAATAGTGAGTGCAGGGCACAGTAAAATGTGATGTTTTCCATTTGTATGTGATCTTCTATATTAATAACACAAAAGTGACGCCATTACCAGTTTATATTATTACTTTACCTTGTTGTACGATTATCATAATTTGAAATTGAACCTAATTAGTCAATCATATATAGTTCATAATTTATTAACTATATATGATTGACTAATTAGATTCAATTTCTGTATGAAATATTTGTTTACTTTTCCTTGCTATTGTAGTTTGTTTTATATAGATTTACTGGACAATATTCCAACTATATAAATTTTTCCATCCTACTCTTTCGGCCACCTAATACATTCACAGTTATGGAAGTTATTTCTACGATATTTGAATATCAATTTCTCACACCTGGGAAGATGAAATTGACATGCCTGTGTAACTCTAATTGACCAGTGTATTGAAAGATTCCCCGAGGCTATACTTGAACTGGCTAGGTAATAAAAGGGTGTCGCATCCGTATCAGCAGGGGAGTGGGGAGGGAAAGTGGGATGGGTTGAATGATAAGCTATAGATCTCAATTTTTCACCTGCAAGTCTTTATAATAACTTAAACCAGATATAAATAAACTTTGAATGTAGGTTTAAAGATTAAAGATACAGTTAAATCTATCATTTTGTGTCGGATTAGAAAACTAGCTACTGAGCTATATAGCTAGTTACACTTCTTTTGCATCAAAACACTTGTGTAATTGATATATAAGTTCAAACAACACCTGGGTATGCTTTACAGACTCTTGAGGCCGAAAATTCGGATGTAGACAGGGCAGGGCAGGGCATACCATAATATATATGGCATCACTGACGGGCACATTAAAACTAAGCATTGAAAACTTAGAATTACATGCTCATATCAGCTCAGACTTGTGGCAATTTCTTGATAGCTCATTAGAGTGAACATGATTTTCATATAGCACTCTACGTTATAGGTTAACACTCCATACTGTGTAGCTACAAATAATCTATACAACAAAAATACATTCATTCACATGTACAGTTCAAATTAATTTGAAGTGGAATTTTGTTTTTCACTTAAGTACATTACATCAAATATTCTCCTCAATAGTATATGATACACAACTGTAACTGCATGATACATACGTATGTTTATATTGTGTTAATTTATGTTAGTGATATCTGAATGTAGCTATTAACTACTGGATGTATTGTGATCGTCAATAGTAGTATATAGTGCCTTCCGTTGCTCCCCAAATGACGTAATATCAACAAATATAGGTATATAGTAACTAAGGTGACGTAACAATACCCTAATCAATGTTTATTGAGCGTGTGATGATAGGAAGGGAATACACAGCTGAATCAACAAACGTACATAGCAATATTTGAAATTAAGTTTAGGGCTTTTCTGATTAGTATGTAATCGCAACGTAGAGTATAATTAGGAGATTTTGTTTTTGTTGTTATTTACAATTGATAACGGAGGATTTCATTAACGGTACAATACCATCGATATGAACTAGTAATGTTTATCAAACGTGTATAGTTTATAGAGATTCAAATATTTGAAAGAAAGATTAGCCGATACACAGATGTTCTGTCGAGTCTGTGAAAATATCGTATCTTTGATTCTGGTAACGTTTGATGTAGTTACCACCAGTCAGACAAAATAAGTATATATACGTATAAAAGGACTCGCATACACGTACAGTATCATTTGTCGTGGCAAACTTTCAATCGACATGGACCCTCACTTCGAAAAATGGTCAGATGATAAAGATGAACCAGATTCATCTGACTTTGAGGTTTTTGACCAATGGGTCAAAGAAGATGAAGAAAAGATGAGAGATGAAGATGAAGAGGTATGTAAACTATTTTTTACGACTATTTTACGTGTGTGCATTTTTTTTTCTCGAACTCATTAGTTTATGTCTCTATATCTATAATTATAGTTACTCTATATCTATAATTAATTACTCAACAGAATGACAGTGGACTTAGTTCGGTTTTAGCAATGATCCGCGAGCTAAACGAAGCTGCCGGATATCGTATAGACGATAATGGTGAGTTTCATTGTGTCAGTTTGTCAGTACTGTTAAACACATTTTCAAATCTCCGGATCCATCAAAGAGAAGAAAAAAAAAAAAACGGTAAAATAATTTTGAAATTGTGAGAAGGTGTTAAAAAAAAAAGCATTACTTCTTCATGTAAATACTTTCATCTATTGTTTTAATAGTGGAGAGAAATCGAACTGAGGAAAAAAGCGAAGGAAGAACAGGAGGAAATGAAGAGAAGGGTGAATATAAACACTTTCATATATATTGTATTTCGAAATATAAGGATGTTTGTAAGTGTCGTAAACAAATGTAATAATCTTTTTTTTTTCTCCCCTGCAACTATTGCAGGATATCTCTAAGAACAGTCCCAGTAGAAAATATACCGTTAGACTATTAGCCACTTTGGCATTTTATTATTGGATACTGTTTCCAAATAAGAATGTTTTTAATAAGTGTCGAGATGAAGTTTTATAATCATATATCTTTTTTTCTCTCTCTTTTTTTCCCCCACCACTAATAGAAAATATCAGGAAAAGGAAAAGGGAGGGGGAAAAACAGAATAGCCAGGGTAACTCCCAGATTAGCACCAGTAGAAACTATAGTGATAGAGTAATAAGACCGGGTACATCATCAGATGCGGGTACGGCTGAGAATCACTGCAGCCATTGTGGTAGTCAGTTCGAGACGCGTGACGAGCTTGAACAGCACGCTCGTTCGTCTCATACTGATCACCACAATGGCGAACGTGGTAGGAAAAGACAGAGAAAGGTAGATCAGTGTGAAAGTCAGACAGCCGAATGTTTGCCTGACACGGACAAGAAAACTGACGAGGCTTATCGTTCCGTATTAGAAAGATATAGAAAGATTATCAATATGCCCCATAGGAAAGGGAAAATTCAAGATTATTATAACTTCAGTGTGGGTGATGGTCCTCTGCGCATTGGGGACATTGAAAGTCAACTCATGAAGATATTTTCAGAGCAAAATTTGGCCTTTAAAATAAACGGGTCTTTCGGTTTCGTTCTAAGGGACGTTCAGGGTAACTTCAGATATTTCTACCCTCACAATAACGAGACAATTTTCGAGTCTCCCCATTTAGTGAACAATGTACAGGATGTGCACAGTCTAGTAGATAGATTGAGGAACATAGATATTCTGCATTCCATTTTCAAGCAACGTCCGTCAACTAAGTGGACAGTATACAGTATCACTAATGTTCGCTGGTCGGTCACGCGAACTAGTTTTCCTCTCGGGGCCGGAACAGTACTTCCGGATTATGTCAAATCCAAAAAGTCAATAATTTCACTAACCAACGACGCTCGCACAGGTAGGCCGTTTACCGACAACCTGTGCCTATTTCGTTGTTTGGCATATGATAGAGTAAAAGATATAAAGAATATAGAACGTACCGCCGTGCAGTTGTTTAGAGACTTTACGGACGATATGTGTAGCATAGAACAGTTTCCCGGCGTGCCTTTGTCGGACTTGTACAAAGTAGAAAAACATTTTTCGGTCAATCTGAATGTTTTCCGCTTAAACGAGGACGACAGTGTTCGCTATGTAAACCGAACATTTGGTCGCTATAGTCATAGCATAAACTTAAATCTGTACGGTCAACACTTGAGTTACATAAAATCTGTTCAGGCCTTCAGTCGGAAATATATTTGTCGATGTTGTCAGAAAATGTTTAAAACTGCTTGTGATCTCCGTCGTCACGAACAAAAATGTGAGAACGCCACAAAATTGGTATATCCTGGAGGTTACCACTCGAGTCCAATGTCCGTATTTCAAGACTTGGAGAATTACGGTTACATGACGGAAACGGAAGATAGGTTTTATCCTTACTTCATTACTTATGATTTTGAGTCAATGCTCCAATCTCCGTCCGACGATAGATACGAACAGGAGCAGGTGGCCGTCTCGTGCAGCGTATGTTCGAATGTTCCGGGATTCGAGGAACCTTATTGTATAGTAGAGGCTGACGATAGACAAGTATTAGTTAAGAAGTTTGTTGATTATCTAAAGAGGATTCAGTGCGCGGCGGCTGAAGAGATGAGGCGCCGGTTTTGGGAATATATTAGAAGAGTTAGAGGAAGAGTTAGTGGGCAGGGAAGGGGATATATCTGATGACGAAACGGACGGGTATAGTCTAGTTGATTACAGGTATAAACAGCTTATTAAAGCGCGTGATAATCTGCTACGCTATCTCGAACAAATACCGGTGATCGGATTTAACTGTTCAAAGTACGACCTAAACCTTATCAAAACAGCGCTGGTCAAACACTTACATGCTGACGATGAGCTCGATAACCACAGCTTCGTAGTGAAGAAGTGTAATCAATACATGTGTATCAGCACGGAAAGTTTCAAGTTTATAGATATTAGCAACTTTCTTGCTGCCGGTAGCTCGTACGATCAATTTATTAAGGCGTACCATCCAGGCGAGATACGTAAAGGATACTTTTGCTACGATTTCTTTGACAATCCCGATAAATTACAATTGCCACATTTGCCTGCTTATGAAGCGTTTTACAGCGAGCTAAAGCAATGTAACGTGTTGGAAGCGGAACGTACCGCCTACGAAAACTTAAAGAACGACGGAGTATCCGAGCGCGAGGCATTGCAGAAGCTAGGGTTGAAGTCCCCTCCCAAAAATGGTCGAGATAAGTACTCGGAACTAGAGAAGTTATGGGTAGATGAAAACATGTCCACGTTCAAGGACTATCTCATTTATTACAACAACCTCGATGTACAACCGTTCAGGGACGCAGTACAGAAACTGTTAGAATATTACCACCAGCAGAATGTGGACGTATTTAAAACGTGTATATCTGTACCCGGTGTTGCCCGGACACTCTTGTTTAGGTCTATTCAGGGAAAGGCTCACTTCTCGTTGTTTGATAGACGAGATGAAAGTATTCATCGCATGTTCCAGCGTAACATTGTCGGTGGTCCGGCTATAGTATTTAGGCGATTCCACGAGGAGGGTGTCACTCGAATCCGTGACGGCGCTAAAACGTGTAAAAGTATATTAGGACTAGATGCCAATGCTTTATATCTTCACAGTCTGTCCGAGCCAATGCCTACTGGTCCTTACTCTGTAAGGCGCGAGGAGACTGGCTTCCAGTTAGAGAAACGGGACAAATACTTAAAAGCCTTTAAGTGGCTGGACTGGGTATCGGAGAATAGAGATTGTGAAATACAACACCGTATGAATAGCGGTAAAGAGATACGAATCGGGCCGTACAGGGTCGATGGTTTCGATTCACGTACTCAGATCGTTTACGAATTTGATGGTTGCTATTTCCACGGTCACGACTGTCTGAAAAATGTCGATCCGGCTAAACAGAGGCGATTACGCGAGCGAACGATATCGCGGCGAACTTACATACGCTCACGCGGCTACCGTGTCTGTCACATTTGGGAGTGCGAGTTCGACTGCATGCTACGCGAAAACGAGGGAATGCGTGAATACTGCAATCGCTCTACTCGCGACAAACACGACTGTAGGACTCCCGAGTCTATTATAGACGGTATAATGACGGGTAAAATATTTGGCGCCGTTGAAGTTGACATCAGCGTACCTCACCACTTGAGAGACATGTTCGGAGAAATGTCCCCGATATTTGGTAATACTAGCGTGCCATACGAAGCATTAGGTAGGTACACACGGGAGTTAGGCAGAAAAATAGGCGCTTCTACAAAGCCGCGAAGGTTGTTAATAGGAGGGATGCGAGCACGTCAGATGTTGCTGGCCACACCGCTCATCAAATGGTATGTCTCTCACGGATTGGAGATAACGCGCGTGTACAAGTTGGTCGAGTACGACCCTAAATGTTGTTTTAAACGTTTTACGCAAGATATAAGTGATGCTAGAAGGGCCGGTGACGCGGATCCGAGACTGTCCATTATCGCCGAAACAAACAAGTTAATTGGTAATTCCTCTTATGGTTCAATGCTCATGAGGAAAGACAGACACAGTAACGTTAACTATTACGCCTCGGACGATGAAGCGTACATCCATGTTAACAGTAAAAACTTTCAAACATTGACCGAACTTGGTGATGATTACTACGAAATCGAATCGAGCAAATCCCGAATCCAACTAGACATTCCCATACAAATAGGGTTTTTCATTCTCCAATATGCAAAACTTAGAATGTTAAGTTTTTACTATGACTGTTTGGATAAGTACGTAGATCGTCGAGACTTCGAACTGATGGCGATGGATACGGATTCGTATTACATGGCACTGTCGGGAGAATGTCTCGAAGATCTCATCCGGCCCGAGTTAAAGGACGAATTTGTGCGCGAGAAAAACCATTGGTTTCCCCGCACAGATACTCCGGAGGCTAGAGCATACACAAAGCGTACCCCAGGACTCTTCAAAGTGGAAATGACCGGACAGATTATGGTTTGTCTTTGCGCCAAAACGTACGCCGTGCAGAAGAGTACTGGGGATACGGTAGAAAGTAAATTTAGCTGTAAAGGTATAAATAAGAATCAGTTACGCCATCCTATCAACATGTACAAAGACGTACTGTTTAAAGAAGAAACCAGGTCGGGGATTAATAGGGGCTTCAGAGTAATCAACAACACTGTGTTCACCTATGAACAAAACCGCTGTGGCTTTACGGGGTATTACGTAAAAAGGAGGGTTTTAGACGATGGTATCAGAACGGAACCCTTAGACATAACCATAGACCCAAATTCCGACTGACCCTTTCCCTTTTTTTTTTTTTTTTTTAGGTCAAGCCTAAGTCTTTGTCAACTTTTTGTTTAGAAATCGTAATAAAAGCGATATCGGAATGTAGTAGGGAAGTAGTAGAAGCTGTATACCAAGTAAATAACGCGAGTATGATAGACATTACAGAAAGTAACATTTACAAGAAATATGTGATGGAGAAAGCTATCCAGAATTTCAGGGTAAAATTCTCAAAACATTACGAACTTTTACACGTAGTAAAGTCGTTATTCGGTTGCTGTCCGTGTTATTTTAGTCATGAGATATTGAAGAAACTATTATCTGTAATAAAGTTTGAACTCTGTCTAAGCGATAAGGGTATAGAAAGGATTATTACACGTTTAATACTTCGATATGACAGTAGGTTAGGTTGGTTAGGTGAAGACGACGACGACGACGATTTTTCCGATGACAGATACTCAAAATGGTATGATTCAGAAATAGATTTTTTAGAAAAAACGTACCCGCATCTGATGTAAACCCTGTAAATAGAATAGAAAAAAAATATATACAGTAGGAACAAGTGTTACTTATGTAAACCTAATTTTCATATATAATCAAATTAGATTAAAGGGGAGTTACGCATAACATTAGATAAGGGGAGATCAGTACATGGTCATCGATAAGGTATCGATAGGCGCATGCGCGAGGGTTGGGTGTCGCCTTCTTCTCCTACGCACTTGACATTTGACAAGATGGCGATGATGATGATGATGATGATGATGATGATGATGATGATGATGGATGCGACGGGAAACTTCCCTTCAGGATGCCGGACTAGGGGAAATGTTGTAATGGACTGCCCAAGTAACGTTTTGACGGTGGTGGACGTGCCCTTACCCTTAAGGATTACGAGGTTAGAACTATGGAGAGTGCTGGATTTTGAACTGAGGGGACAGTCCGCACCTAGCGTGACCTACGTTCAGATCCGTTTTCCAAAGGGCGTCAACTGTACAGTGATGGAGGATTTGGGATGGACTAATGCCACCGTCGTCCTAGGGAAAACGACGTGTAACGTAAGTATGTTGTGAGAAAAAAAAATCTCTCTCTCTCTCTCTCTCTCTCTATCGCGCTCTTCTCTCTCTCTCTCTCTCTGATACTTTTTTTTTTTTTTTTTCTCAGTGGACAGTTTCCGATGAAACAACAGTAACACCATCAACCAAGAATAGTCCTCGTACCAGCACTAGGAGACGAACCACTACCACTTCCATGACTATCACCACCACCACCACCACGGTATGTTTAAAAAAAAAAAAAAAAAAAAGTTTTATCTATTCGTTTATTTAAGTGAAAATAGATAGCATTTTTAATTCCCCCCCCCCCTTTTTTTTTTAATATACAGGATAATGACACCTGGTTCGACACGACACCCCTACCGCCGGGACTGCCGTTTGAAGTCGCCGCCAATCAAACGACGACGACCACCGACAAGGCGATAGAGGTCTCGACCATCAAAGGCCTCGCTGAGCCGTCGTCGTTTATCGACAGTGAGTATAGTTGTTAATTGGTTTTAATCGGTCTGGAAATAACCAACAGGTGCGGTCTCAAATTGGTTTTACTTCGTGTAGTGTTTCTTTTCTTTTTTGGTACATAACTTTGTGTTTTATTTTATTTTAACAGGTGTCCTCTTCATCGTTTTAATCTGTCTGCTCGTGCTGGTTGTCCTGTTGATGTGTTTAGCCATCTTTTACGGGATCAGGAGACGACTACGATCGGTCAAGACGATTCCGGAGACCATGTCTATGTCCACGCTGGATTCCGAATCGGACGTAGTTTTCTCCCTGAGAAGGCGTTCTTCACACGAGAAGATGAACTGATGACCCAACCCGCGCTACATGTTTTTGTAATATGAAATGAAAGAAAAAAATATATATCGTTTTTTGTTTGTCTTAAGGGTAAAGTCTTAAGGGTTATTAAAAAAAAAAAAAGTCTTAAGGGTTAAGACTTAGGGAAAAAAATGGTCATGACACAAAGATGTTATATCGCCGACACAGGAAAAAAAAAATTTAAAGTCCATGAGTTAAAAAATGTCGGCGATGTAGCATCTGTGGCAAGAAAATAAAGTCTTAAGGGTTAAGACTTAAGAGAAAAAAAAAGGTCTTAAGGGTTAAGACTTGTTGAAAAAAAAAGGGTCATTTAGATACAGGAGTACAACTTTTTTTTTTTTTTTTTTTTGTCGGCGATGTAGCATTAGAACGAAACGAAAACGGATATATAAATCTATAACATTTTATTCATAATTTCATCCATGATAAAAATGACTTGCTACGTTGTCCGGGTGGACCGTCACCCGCATAAGTTACCACTACCGCTCGTTGTTCTTCTTTCTTTTTCGTCTTACTTTCGTCCGGTTTTTGTTCTTCATTCAATCGTAGCATACTTTCGTATTTTTCCCTATGTAATACAACGTATTCGCTAGCCATTTTTCACCAGTATTTCTAATTTTGGTAAAACAGGTTTGAGTAGTGAACTCAAGAATGGCACGGCTCTTGTTTGTAATATCTGTCTCTTTTCCTCTAGGGATACACCCCTCTCCGCTAAACGAAACAGTACTTTCTTGTATCGTCGTAACTTCTTCAGGTATAAAGTAGACGAAGGTACGGCCGGATTGTATACCACGTTTCGGATGATTTCACACAGGGCTTTCGCTTGAGGTAGGGTTATGGTCTCGATTAAACACTTCCGCTGGGTAGGATTAGTCCGGGCTAACAGTGTGACGTAATTCCAGTTAGATTTAAAGTTCACGCTCATCTCGTCAAATCCGACGGGGGTTGTAAATGCTTGGGGGAATACACAATAGGTACCTCCCCGGGGAATATACGTGTGCGTAGGTTTGTCGGGGTCCTAGGCGACAGGTCAATCACTAGATAACCGTACTCGGGCTCTGTCGCTCTCTTATAACTGTCCATGAAATACGACGTATTCCCGGGGAAAATCTGGCGGGCAAGGACAGATAACTGCATCTTATCCCTCTGGTTTTTAAACAACACTATGTAGTGAGCGTTAAGGCTAATACTTCTGGCGTATTTTCCCTGTGCAAATATGTTCTGGGACAGATACACCGTGGTGATTTTAAGGTGGTGTATACCCACGGTAAACAGCTCCAGGTAGTCCAAGTCCTGAACGATACGAAAAATTAAATCGTCCAGTACCAACAGCATGTCCCTGTCTCCGTCCCCAGCCCACTTCTCTAACTCCTGATTCGCAGGCAAACCCTGAAAGAACTCGACATCCGGGCATTTCTGTTTTAATTCGGACAGCGCCGGTTGCCATCTAGAGTAAGCGTACACTATCTTTCCGGGTCGGCGAGTAAAAATACCCCCGTCTACACCCATAATCATACGTTTCACGAAAGTAGTCTTACTACTCTGGGACGGGCCGCCCACGTAGATGGAACAAGGAACCACGAAAGGCAGTGTACAACGTTCTGACATGATGGAAGTGGAATGGGGCGGGCGTAACAAGGTTCTGTGTAAAATAGACGACAACCACAGCTTGTCGATATCGAGACGTAAAGGTAGCTGCTGGATAAAAGTTAAAAAGGGTACGCGAGATCTGGCGCTGTCACCTGATATTTTCGCTCTGCTATGCGACCTGAAGGAATCTGTACTGCTAGCGTGTGCATTCGTAGGTGATGGCGCAACCCCGCCGCCGCCGCCGGCGGATGCCGGACGACCTGAACACCTATCTCAGTAGTATTTACTTCAATTTAAAACAGCCCGGTTCGTTTCGCAGCCCGAAACAGCTGTATAGGATAGTTCGCGAGAAAGGACAATACGATATCGGACTTACCAAGATAAGACATTGGCTCCAAACACAGGACCCCTACAGTCTCAATCGACCCGTGCGCAGACGTTTCCGCCGTCGAAAAATATTGACAGGAGGGCTCAATCAACAATTTGAAGCTGATCTCATGGATGTACAAAATCTGGCTAAGTATAACGAAAATGTCAGGTACATATTGATATGTATAGACGTATTCTCTCGCTACGTGATGGTGGCGCCATTGAAAGACAAGACTGCCGGCGAAACCATAAAGGGGTTTGCAAAAATATTCGAGATCAGACAGCCACAAAAGCTATACTCGGATCGAGGTAAAGAATTCACTTCCAATAAAATTGAAAAGTTCTTTAGAGACCGGGGCATTGACCATTTTCTCAGCAACAACGAACCGAAAGCTGCCCATTGTGAGAGATTTATAAGGACATTACGCAACATCATGTATCGTTACTTCAACGCCAAACAAACGTACGTGTATTTACCTATACTCGACGATTTGGTGAACAATTACAATCACACACCTCACTCGGCATTAGGCATAGCTCCTGCTGACGTCACTAGCGAAAACGAGGTGGACGTATTGATACACCAGTATTTTCCGGAAAAGAAGGCGAGGAAGCCTAAGACAAAGAAGAAGAGTGTGTCGAAGCCCCGAAAACTGAGAGGTGTTTTTAAATTTAAGCTCGGCGATAAGGTTCGCATATCGCATCTGAGGCGCACGTTCGATCGAGGATACCACGAGACATTTACCGGCGAGATATTCACGGTGGTCGAGCGAGTGTATAAACAAGACATTCCGTTATACAAACTAAAGGATTACGCGGATAGGGACGTTTCGGGAACCTTCTATCAGAGCGAGTTGCACAAGGTCGTTAATCCGGAAGACATACAATATCGCATAGAGCGCGTGCTTAAAACGAGACGTCGTAAAGGACACAAGCAATTGTTGGTTAAATGGCTAAACTGGCCAAGCGAGTATAATTCTTGGATAGATGAGGGTACCGTCGTTAATTTGTGATGGACATTTACGTTGTAGCCTCGTGTACGGATA
This sequence comes from Pecten maximus, assembly GCF_902652985.1. Lineage (NCBI taxonomy): Eukaryota > Metazoa > Mollusca > Bivalvia > Pectinida > Pectinidae > Pecten > Pecten maximus. Next base: position 29,557,530 of record NC_047033.1, read on the forward strand.
GTATCGAATACCACCCCACCAATACACCGTGGCACTTTATCAGCGAATTTAAAACCCCGCTGTATTTACCCAACACCTGGTATATGGGATTGATCGAGATCGGGTTAAAGGATTCGATCGACACCTGCCTGTTTGTATACTGTGACCTTATCGGTACGACCTTTGTGTCGGGCGATCGGAGACCGTTACTGAGACGCATCCAACCGGAACGAACAAAGCACGTCGTGTACAGCAGTCCGCTGTACTTTCCTGTTATATTACAAGAAACGCGCTCTATAGAAATCTGGATTAAAACTGAAGAAAACGCAGACGCGGTGGTACTAACAAAACCCACCACTCTAACTCTTCATTTTAAAACTTATCCATTCCTACTATTAAAAAAAAATGACAGTTTACCTGCCGGATGTGGATAAGTGGACGCGATTTTTCATTCGCTCGGCTAAAACTACTCTGCCTCGACACGACAATAGGATACAGGTTGGTGGAAGTCTCGGACATTCTTCATCTATTCCATCTTACATTGTACCAGTAGGGCGAGACGAGCAGCATCAACAACAGAAACAAGAACAACCCCCTGTACAGATCGTTTCACCCACTCAGCAAGTAGTGGAACAGGCTCGTTCGGAATTGCGTCGGGAAAAGGGAGAAAAACGAAAGAGTCATACGAAATCTACGCACAACAAGAAAAAGAAGCCACGGAGAAGTAACTTTACTTCACTATGACGGCCGAGCAATTTAACGAAGGTCTACCGAAAGAACTCATGCTGTTTTCTCTACCACCCACCCAGACCGGTGTAGAGAAGGTGTATTTTGTCGACTGTCGACTAGTCTCTCAAATCTCGGGGAGTGGACCGATCGAATTCCATATATCGGGACAGTCTAGCGATTACTTGGATCTACGCAGAAGTCAACTATTCGTCAAGACTCGTATACTCAAACAAGATGGATCGCCATTGGTTGCAAACGAAAGCACAGCATTCGTAAATATCCCTTTACATAGTCTCTGGGGACAAGTGGACGTGTCGCTACAGGGAAAGATCTTATCAGGAAACTCGGGCAATTACGCGTATAAGGCCTACATACAGAGTTTGTTGAATTATGGAACATCTACGAAGGCAACGCAACTCTCCGCTCAACTGTATTACCAGGACACGCCCGGCAGCATGGACGAGACCGACCCCGACGGTGCCAACAGCGGCTTGTTCAGCCGTAATGAATTCACTAAAGATAGTTTATCCGTTGATCTGATTGGTCCGCTTGCCGAGGACCTCTGTCGCCTCGATCGATATATCTTAAATGGAGTCAACGTGGAGATAAAACTCTACAGAAACAGAAACGCCTTTGTACTGATGTCGGGGGAGAGCAATCCTAACTATCAAATAGAGCTACAGGAAGTGATATTCCGCGCATGTCGGGTACAGGTCAATCCCGGCGTGTTAGTCGGTCTTAATAAAGCACTAGAGATATCACCAGCCAAGTATCCTTTTGTCAAGACGGAGATTAAGACGGCTTCTGTACCGACAGGGCAAACTAGTTTTATTTGGGACAATTTGTATCAGTCAAAACTACCTACTAAGATAGTGGTCGGACTTGTCTCGGCCGATGCACTGACCGGCGCCTACGACAAGAATCCATTCAATTTTCAACCTTTCAATGCATCCAGTATCGGTGTTTACGTCAACAAT
>NC_047033.1:29559714-29626556 GCF_902652985.1 Pecten maximus
ACACCAGGTAGACACAACCATCAGGGAGTACACTGAACCAGTAACAGAACTAGAGTACTGACACATCAGACAGACCCCAGTAACATAACTAGAGTACTGACACATCACACAGTACCCAGTAACAGAACTAGAGTACCAACACATCAGACAGACCCCAGCAACAGAACTAGAGTACTGACACATCAGACAGACCCCAGTATCAGAACTAGAGTACCGACATATCAGGCAGACCCCAGTAACAGAACTAGAGTACTGACACATCAGACAGACCCCAGTAACAGGACTAGAGTACTGACACATCAGACAGACCCCAGTAACAAAACTAGAATACTATATCATTGATGCAAAATCTGTTCCCCTTCCCCAAAGAATGTTTCTGACCAAATGGGGTTCAAATCCATTCTAAACTTCATGACTAGTAGCGATTTGAAGGAATTACCTCTATCTATTTCCCCTATGGGGCCCCTGCCCTTTTACCCCTCAGGGACCAGAGTCACTGTTTATGCAAAATCCATTCCCTTTCCCCCAATTATGTTTCTGACCAAATTGGGTTCAAATTTACATCTTTTCATAACTTGATGACAAGTAGCGATTTAAAGGAATTACCTCTATTTCCCCTATGGGGCCCCGCCCCTTTGGCCCCTCCGGGCTCAGAGTCACCATTTAAGCAACATCTGATCCCCTACCGCTAAGAATGTTTCTGACCAAATTTGAAAAAAAAAAAAAAACTTTTTTGTTTTGACTAGCAGTGATTTGAAGCAAATGTTGACAATCGCCGCGCCATGACATAAGCTCACTTTGTTTTGATGTTATGTTGTAAATATAAACTGTTATTGTTCAAGGGTTCATAAGATATCTTGTATATGGCCTTTTTTTTTTATTTCTGAGGAGGTCTTTTACCCTTTATCTTAAATTTGTTAAAGCTTGGGTTTTCCTGATTTTTCCAAAGGAACCCATACCTTCCATTTATAAAATATTAGATCTCCTTTGCCCAATGATGCTCCAGGATAAAATTTCATCAAATCCATTTAGTCATTCAAGACTAGTAGCAATTTAAAAGGATTTGCCCCGCCCTTCTTGCCTCAGAAGGGTCAAAGTCACCATTTATATAAAATCTGTTCCCTTATCCCCAAGGATGTTTCTCACCAAATTTGATTCAAACCCATTCAGTACTTGGTGACAAGAAGCGATTTAGAGGATTTTCCCATATTCGTTTAGCCCCTCTGGTCTCAAGGTGGTCACAGCCACCATCTATGCAAAGAAGTAACCCCGTCATAAACTTCCATGCAGACACCTATTGAGGACCCAAAAAAAAGATGGATGGATGGATGGACATATGTATGTTTAGTGGTTTATGTTTTTTTCTGTGTAGGTCCAGGGGCCTGGCGAGGAGACTGGTGAATCGAATCGATAGCTCAGTTGATGTGGCTAGTGTTGATATGACCATCACTGATACTGGGCTCTCGGAATAATTGATCAGTCTATAAAATGTAGCTTACACTAAAGAACAAGAGATCCCAGAGGGATCTTGGCGCCCACCATTGAATGTTCTTCATAGGTTCCATGTCAGATTGATCTTTTCTCTACTTTTCCCTTCCTCTAAGTCTTACTAATCTGTGTAAATTCAGAAACAGCCCTCTATAGCTAGTACTTTTCAAACAATGGGTACCTATATATAAAATTTATGATTTAGCGATAATGGTTGTCTGTCGGCCATGTTGTTTTCCGATTGGTCTCAAAATGCAATATGCAAAATTAGGCACCAAGGGGAACCTACATATGAAATTTGAGAAAGATCCCTTCTGGACTTTCTGAGAAATAGTGATAACAAACTTCAATAGTCAAAATCCAAGATGGCTGCCGGTCGGCCATGTTGTTTTCCGATTGGTCTCAAAATGCAATATGCATAACAAGGCACTAAGGGAACCTACATATGAAATTTGGGAAAGATCCCTTCAGTCCTTTCTGAGAAATAGCGATAACAAACTTCAATTGTCAATATCCAAGATGGCTACCTGTCGGCCATATTGTTTTCTGATTGGTCTCAAAATGCAATATGCATAACTAGGCACCGAGGGGAACATATGCATGAAATTTGAGAAAGATCCCTTCATTACTTTCTGAGAAATAGTGATAACAAACTTCAATGGTCAAAATCGAAGATGGCTGCCTGTCAGCCATGTTATTTTCCGATTGGTCTCAAAATGCAATATGCATAACTAGACACCAAGAGGAACCTACATATGAAATTTGAGAAAGATCCCTTCAGTACTTTCTCAGAAATAGTGATAACAAACTTCAATTGTCAAAATCCAAGATGGCTGCCTGCCGGCCATGTTGTTTTCCGATTGGTCTCAAAATGCAATATGCATAACTAGGCACCAAGGGGAACCTACATATGAAATTTGAGAAAGATCCCTTCAGTACTTTCTGAGAAATAGCGATAACAAACTTCAATTGTCAAAATCCAAGATGGCTGCCTGTCAGCCATGTTTTTTTCCGATTGGTCTCAAAATGCAATATGTATAACTAGGCACCAAAGGAAACCTACATATGAAATTTGAGAAAGATCCCTTCAGTGCTTTCTGAGAAATAGCGATAACAAACTTCAATTGTCAAAATCCAAGATGGCTGCCTGTCGGCCATGTTGTTTTCCGATTGGTCTCAAAATGCAATATGCATAACTAGGCACCAAGGGTAACCTACATATGAAATTTGAGAAAGATCCCTTCAGTGCTTTCTGAGAAATAGCGTTAACAAACTTCAATTGTCAAAATCCAAGATGGCTGCCTGTCGGCCATGTTGTTTTCCGATTGGTCTCAAAATGCAATATGCATAACTAGGCACCAAGGGGAACCTACATATGAAATTTGAGAAAGATCCCTTCAGTACTTTCTGAGAAATAGCGATAACAAACTTCAATTGTCAAAATCCAAGATGGCTGCCTGTCGGCCATGTTGTTTTTCGATTGGTCTCAAAATGCAATATGCATAACTAGGCACCAGGGGTAACCTACATATGAAATTTGAAAAAGATCCCTTCAGTACTTTCTGAGGATTAGCGATAACAAGAATTGTTTACGGACGGACGGACGGACGGACGGACGGACCACGGACGCAGGGCGATTTGAATAGCCCACCATCTGATGATGGTGGGCTAAAAATGGAATGCAAGTACTTAAGTATGTATCCTTCATTGTCTCTTGTTGTTTTTCGTTTCCCCTAGTCATTTGATATAACTTGCATGCTGTGATATATTACTGTGTTTTTGTTATACATTTTCTCTGTATTTTACTTATGTTTAGTCGTAAAGCTCTACAGATCTAATGTTTAACATATATAACTTTAAATAAATCTTCTTGCATCTAATACCAACACACTAGCCCCAAAGTCTATCATACCTTCCATGGCAATGCGAACTTCCTTCACAGCATCAACTTCTTCAAGCACAGCAGTATGGTGTTGCTTCAAAGCAGTAATGTCTTCCGTCACGGCAGCATGGTCTTGCTTCACAGCAGTAACGTCTTTCTTCACAGCAGTAACGTCTTGCTTCACAGCAGTAACGTCTTGCTTCACAGCAGTAACGTCTTGCTTCTCAGCAGTAAGGTGTTGCTTCACAGCAGTAACATCTGCACTCACAGCAGTAAGGTGTTGCTTCACAGCAGTAATGTCTTGCTTCACAGCAGTAACGTCTTGCTTCACAGCAGTAATGTCTTGCTTCACAGCAGTAACGTCTTGCTTCACAGCAGTAACGTCTTGCTTCACAGCAGTAACGTCTTGCTTCTCAGCAGTAAGGTGTTGCTTCACAGCAGTAACATCTGCACTCACAGCAGTAAGGTGTTGCTTCACAGCAGTAATGTCTTGCTTCACAGCAGTAACGTCTTGCTTCACAGCAGTAACATCTGCACTCACAGCAGTAAGGTGTTGCTTCACAGCAGTAACATCTGCACTCACAGCAGTAACGTCTTGCTTCACAGCAGTAACGTCTTGCTTCACAGCAGTAACGTCTGCACTCCCAGCAGTAAGGTGTTGCTTCACAGCAGTAATGTCTTGCTTCACAGCAGTAACGTCTTGCTTCACAGCAGTAATGTCTTGCTTCACAGCAGTAACGTCTTGCTTCACAGCAGTAACGTCTTGCTTCACAGCAGTAATGTCTTGCTTCACAGCAGTAACGTCTTGCTTCACAGCAGTAATGTCTTGCTTCACAGCAGTAACGTCTTGCTTCACAGCAGTAACGTCTTGCTTCACAGCAGTAAGGCCTTCACTCACAGCAACAGTGCCTTGAAAATATGATACCATACCTTTAAGGTTATCTATGTCTGTTGTCACAGGTGTACAATGATTTTATGTCAGAACATCCTACATAACACACCTCTTAGGTTATCTATGTCTGTTTTCACATGTGTACAATTATTTTTTGTGAGAACATCCTACATATCATGCCTCTCACATCATCTCCTACACTGCGTGTCACTGAACTTATTAAGGTTCACCTACATGTAGGAGATTAAGGGGCAGTGGCATTTATCAAACGTACAGGCATAGGTGACTTTCATTTTGACCTATAACCATCATCAATGAAAAGTTCTGATCTGATCTCCTAATATATACATTCAGCAGATTTATTTACAAAAGCAATACCAACACCTTAATAATCATATACAAGAGGCAATATATGTCTATGTTCAATTTATTAATAGCTTTATTTGTTAATGTCTAACACCGCTATATAGAGTTATGGGGAAGGGACCTCAACTGCTTTAAAGATAAAACCAAGAAACACAGTCAAGTCTCCCTCGGGAAGTTTAAAGACTCAAAGGATTGTTTCTACAACATGATTGTGTTTAAAGTCCCCTAGGTGTGGGGAAAGACCCAAGGGCCTATTTCTACAACATGAGTGTCGTTATCTCCTGGGGCCCAGCGATGCCATATATGATTATAGGGTGGGAATCTCAACACATTCAAAACTACAAACAAGATATCCCAGAGGGATCTTGGCGCCCACCATTGAATGATCTTCATAGGTTCCATGTCCGATTGATCTTTTCTATACTTTTCTCTTCCTCTAAGTGTTACTAATCTGTGTAAATTCAGAAACAGACCTCTAGTACTATTCAAACAAGGGGAACCTATATATAAAATTTAAGATTTAGCGATAATGGCTGTCTGTCGGCCATGTTGTTTTTGCATTGGTCCCAATATGCAATACTAGGCACTGAGGGGAACCTACATATGAAGTTTGAGAAAGATCCTTTCAGTACTTTATGAGAAATAGCGATAACAAACTTCAATTGTCAAAATCCAAGATGGCTGCCTGTCGGCCATGTTGTTTTCTGATTAGTCTCAAAATGCAATATGGATAACTAGGCACCAAGGGGAACCTCTTGAAATTCGAGAAAGATCCCTTGAATACTTTCAGCAAAAACCGTCTTGGTGACGCTAAAATATCCCAAAGTACGGTATTCGAAAATTTGAGCCTATTTGATCCCTCTGGTCTTGAACAAACTTTGTAGCCATTCAACCCAGCATGCTACAGACCCAATATAAATTCCAAATGCCTCTTGGTTATTGAGAAGTTGGTTAAAGATTTTAGTCTTTTTGAATCTTGTGACATTGTATGAAGGTCAAGGTCATTCATTTGAACAAACTTGGTAGTCTATCATTCCAGCATACTACAGACCTAAGAACAGGTATCTGGGTCTCTTGGTTATTGAGAAGAAGTTATTTAAACATTTTAGACTATTTGACCCCTGTGAGCTTGAATGTCGGTCAAGGTCATTCATTGGAACAAAAATGGTGGCCCTTCAAACCAGAATGCTACAGACCCAATATCAACTCCCTGGGCCTCTTGGTTATTGAGAAGTCCTTTGAAGATGTTTTTGCCTATATGACCTTTGTGATCTGGAATGCAGGTCAAGGTAATTCATTTCATAAAAACTTGCCCATGAAAAAAGCCCTTTATCCCAGGATACCACAGACCCAATATCAACGCATGTGGGTTAATGTTGCATTTATAATTAAAAAGAACAAAAAACGTCATGTTTTAATATAAATTCAATATCTAATGATTTCCCGGTTAGTTCTGTTTGTTTTCTTGATCGGATTTTAATGTTAGGTGTCCAACGTCTTTATCGGGATGTTTTCGTCGTTGCTCGTGTTCTCGCGTGGTCACGTGACCGGCACGAAGGACTACATTAACACTTGGTCGGTAAATATGGCCAGAGCACCCGACCAACGTATTTTGTCGTACAAACAAATATGATACACTTATTCATCGTGCTAAGAAACCGAGAAAAAGTGCTGTACATTCTTCTATTTATTCAAGTATGGTTACATAACGGCGTTATAAACTGGTGTTAATTGAAGAAGTGCCGATTAATTGACTACTTTTTAAGTAATTTTGACGATGTTTGTCATTTTCGTAAGAATGTACAGCACTTTTCGTTGTTCTCATACAATTACCTTCACGCTCTTACCTGTTTCATAAGTATTGATTTAGGGTAGTCGGGTGCTCTAGGACGATTCATAGAGCAAGTGTTAATGTTCATTCTCCAATATTGGAACTCTTCAGTGTTTTAAGTATCGAAATCGGCATATAGAAACGAACAAACGTTAATAAACGAATGCAATGGATCGTAATTAATTAAATTAATTATTTACAGATGATTTCCAAAGACATAAGGTATAGTTAGAAGTTTTCGGCTGTACACATGCAAGTTTGTAAATTCGTCACTGTGATAAAACCACCGTCCTCGTCGTTGCCATGACAGCTGATCGAAGCTGCGATCACGAATGCACTGACAAAGTGAAAGTTGAAGTATTTTTCGCAACATGCCGTTTAAACTTAAAATTACATTCACACCTCATATTGATTGGGGTTGTTTAATCATACCTGATCAATTGAATTATCAGAAAACTAACAAAAACACTAAAAAAACACAGAATGAAGCCTTCGTGTCAGGCAGTGCAGACACAACGCGGGATCTGTAAACAATGTGACGTCATTGGAATGTACAAGTTGCAACAATGTACAACAATGTATATTTTACATGAATACACTAATGAGCAACAAAACGGGACGCAACATTAACCCACATGCGAAGTTTCTGGGCCCCTTGGTTATTGAGAAGAAGTAGTTAAAATATTTTAGCCTAATTGACCCCTGTGACCTTGAATGTTGGTCAAGGTCATTCAAATGAACAAACTTGGTAGCCCTTTATCCAAGCATGTTACATGTCTGATATAAGTCCCAGGGCCTCTTGGTTATTGAGAAGTGGTTTGATAATTTTTAGCCTATTTGATCCCACTGACCTTGAATACAGGCCAATGTCATTCATTTGAACAAACTTCTTAGCCGTTTACCCCAGCATGCCACAAGAACATATGTGCGTTATGATTATTGACAACGGACGGTCAGACAACGGACGCCACACTTTCAGGTAGGTGAGCCAAAAAATAAAACATTTCAGAAATTTATTCTAACAAATTTCCATTAAACCAGAATAAACTCTTCAAGCATGGTTTGTCAGTTAGTTAGGATATGTAGCAGATTCCCAATGTCCGGTCTAGATATCTGATGTAAAATCTGACACAGGTCTTACTGTCATGTGTATATATAGATGTCTTAGAAACAATCTGACACAGGTCTCACTGTCATGTGTATATATAGATGTCTTACACACAATCTGACACAGGTCTCGCTGTCTTGTGTATATCTATATAGATGTCTATACACAATCTGACAAAGGTCTCACTGTCTTGTGTATATGTATATAGATGTCTTGTACACAATGACACAGGTCTCACTGCCTTAAGTATATATATATATATATATATATATATATATAGATGTCTTATACACAATCTTATATCAATTCATTATGTTTATAATTCATATACTGTTTTTTTGACGTCATATCGAACATCAACAATAACAAAGATAAACATAAGGCTTTATCCTTCTCACTACCAACCTCTAATCTGGTTTCCATCTCTTTCGGTTCTAGGTTTCTTTGCTGCCGGTGGTCCTGTAAGTAAATGAATGGTTATATACCAGAAAAAACACTTATAGACAACCAAAGTTTCATTAATCAGCTTTGACACCATCAGGTACCAAACTGTTCCAACCAGACATGCATCAAATGATAATCATTTTTTTATATCAGAGGGAGCTTGGCGCCTACCATTGAATGATATTTATTGGTTCTATTTAAGATTGATGTTTTCTATATCTATTCCTTCTTCCCCTATAATAATCTAAACATCTAAAAGAATGTTTTGAAAATATAGATAATAAACTTCAATTGTCAAAATCAAAGATAACTGCCATTTTCTCCTGATCAGATTCAAAAGTGAATGAACATTAGGGACCAAGGGGAACCTAATGTGACGTAGTTTTCAAGAAAAAGTGATAACAAACTTCAATTCTCAAAATCCAAGATGGCTGCCTGTCGGCCATGTTGTTTTCTGATTGGTCTCAAAATGCAATATGCATAACTAAGCACCAAGGGGAACCTACATATAAAATTTCAGACAGATCCCTTCGGTACTTTCTCAGAAACAGCGATAACATACTTCAATTGTCAAAATCCAAGATGGCTGCCTGTCGGCCATGTTGTTTTCCGATCTATCCCAAAATGTAATATGCATAACTAAGTACCAAGGGTAACCTACATATGAAATTTGAGAAAGATCCCTTCAGCACTTTCTCAGAAATAGCGATAACAAACTTCAATTGTAACAAAAGATCCCAGAGGGATCTTGGCGCCCACCATTGAATGATCTTCATAGGTTCCATGTCATATTGATCTTTTCTCTTTTTTCCCTTCCTCTTACATGTACTAATCTGTATCAATTGAGAAACATCCCTCCTGTGCTTTTTTAACAAGGGAAACTTATATATGAAATTTAAGATTTAGTGATAATGGTTGTCTGTCGACAATGTTTTCAGATTGGTACAAAAATGCAATACGACGGACCAAGGGAATCTACATATGAAATTTGAGAAGGATCCCTTCAGTCCTTTCTCAGAAATAGCGATAACAAACTTCAATAGTCAAAATCCAAGATGGCTGGCTGTCGGCCATGTTGTTTTCCGACCCGTCCCAAAATGAAATATGCATAAACTATGGACCGTGGGCAAACGACATATGAAATTTGACAAAGATCCCTTTAGTACTTTCTCAGAAATAGTGATAAAAATCTTCAACGGTCAAAATCCAAGATGGCTGCCAGTCGGCCATGTTGTTTATGAACGGTCCCAAAATGCAATATACATAACAACAGATCAAGGGGAACCTACATATGAAATTTGAGAAGGATCCCTTCAGTACTTTCTCAGAAATAGCGATAACAAACTTCAATTGTCAAAATCCAAGATGGCTGGCTGTCGGCCATGTTGTTTTCCGACCCGTCCCAAAATGCAATATGCATAACTATGGACCGTGGGCAAACGACATATGAAATTTGACAAAGATCCCTTTAGTAGGTTCTCAGAAATAGCGAAAACAAACTTCAATGATAAAAATCCAAGATGGCTGCCTGTCGGCCATGTTGTTTTCCGATAAGTACCAAAATGCAATATGCTTAACTAGGAACCAAGGGCAACCTTTGCATATGAAATTTGAGAAGGATCCCTTCAGTACTTTCTTAGAAATAGCGATAACAAATTGCAATTGTCAAAATCCAAGATGGCTGCCTGTCGGCCATGTTGTTTTCTGATCGGTCTCAAAATGCAATATGCATAACACGGCACCAAGGGGAACCTACATATGAAATTTGACATAATAAAAATGACAACTGACAAAAGAGAATCTCATATACATTCAAAAAGGATATTCTTCTCTGTTAATAGCAGAGAGATCAGCAGGGACCAAGGCTGCAAAACATAAAGGCTCTTCCCTAGACGAGACAGAGCTACCATTTCAAAAGTGTCCAGCCCTTTGTCGTTCTGTCTAGAGAAAGAACATGCTTCCGTGATGCATGCCAACAGCTGTAGGGATCATCAGAATGCAAGAATGCAGACATAGTTGGGAAATGGAATGTCCACACATTGAAGATAAGAAGGAGACAAGGTCAGTGATCATTTTGGTAGACTTTTTAATTTTGCTGTCGATTGCTTTTAAGTTTGCACATTATACAAACATGTTATTCCATGGAACACAATAATGTCTGTGAATGGTGAAGATATGTTCAGTTAGATGCACTATTGCCACAACAAGCTGTTACTGAGTTTTCTGGGGTTTTTTCTACATGATTTTCCTTTGTTAGTTAGTATAAATTGGATGCTACTGTTTTGATATTTAAACTATTTTTTTGCAGTGGCCCCTCCAGCTGTTGATGCCCCTGTCAATGATGCCCCTGTGGATGGTGCCCCTGTGAATGATGCCCCTGTGGATGATGCTCCTGTGGATGGTGCTCCTCTGAATGACGCCCCTGTGGATGATGCTCCTTGGGATGGCGCTCCTCTGAATGATGCCCCTGTGAATGACGCCCCTGTGAATGATGCCCCTGTGGATGGTGCCCCTGTGGATGACGCCCCTGTGGATGGTGCTCCTGTGGACGGTGCCCCTATGGATGGTGCTCCTCTGAATGATGCTCCTGTGAACGACGCCCCTGTGGATGGTGCTCCTCTGAATGACGCCCCTGTGGATGGTGCTCCTGTGGACGGTGCCCCTATGGATGATGCTCCTGTGGATGGTGCTCCTCTGAATGGTGCTCCTCTGAATGACACCCCTGTGGATGATGCCCCTGTGGATGATGCTCCTGAAAATGACACCCCTATTGATGGTTCTCCTCTGAATGACGCCCCTGTGGATGATGCTCCTTGGGATGGTTCTCCTCTGAATGACGCCCCTGTGGATGGTGCTCCTCTGAATGACGCCCCTGTGGATGGTGCTCCTGTGGACGGTGCCCCTATGGATGGTGCTCCTGTGGATGGTGCTCCTCTGAATGGTGCTCATCTGAATGACACCCCTGTGGATGATGCCCCTGTGGATGATGCTCCTGAAAATGACACCCCTATTGATGGTTCTCCTCTGAATGACGCCCCTGTGGATGATGCTCCTTGGGATGGTTCTCCTCTGAATGACGCCCCTGTGGATGGTGCTCCTGTGAATGATGCCCCTGTGAATGACGCCCCTGTGGATGGTGCTCCTCTGAATGACGCCCCTGTAGATGGTGTCCTTGTGGATGGTGCTGTTTTAGCTGGGTAGTATTATAGGAAAATGTACAACTACAATATAAGCCAATATTACAAATAGTTCCACAATTCTCTTTATAAATTTTCTGAAAAAATAGTAATTAATTTGTTTGCCAGGTACGATGACCTATTTAAATTTATCTTCTATAGTGTACACACAAATTGGAGATGATTCATATGATGATGCCCATGATCTGAGTGGACTTAGTATAGGTGAGCAAGAACAAGAAGTTTAGTCATTGATAATGGAATCTATATCCCTGTAAGAGCAAGATTAATTTCATCCTTATTTTGTCCAGATGATGTTTTTTTAATGTAAATGTTGATTGCATGTTTCTTCCAACAGATTTGGTGTGTTGACTGTTGTGATAATAATTGTTGACCTGAAATCATATTATTTATTTTCATGTCATCAGCATATTGTCGATAACATTTTGTTTAGCTTGGCCCATACAAACAAGTTTCATTTCTGAAACAACTTTGCTTGTAGCGGGAAAATTAGTTGTCTCTGAAAACAATTGATTCTGATGTAATATATATGTTAGTTTGAAAAAATTAAAGTAAATCTTTTTTTCCAAGACACAGATGTCATAATGGAGGAGATGAATAAATCAACCTCAGACTTCAATATCAGCTTTGGTATGTATAAGTGTTAAAAAAAACTTCAAGTAAATATAATAAGTAAGAGTACTTGACAATGTGTAATGAAAAGTAGAAATTGGATAAATAAAAAAATATATCATTATATATCATTATATTCATCAGAGTTTGTGTGTCCTTCCCTCAGAATTTGTTTGAGTTTAACATCATTTAAGGACGTGCCAGGTTTTGGTGCTAGGGGAGAGTCAAAGTTCTTGAAGAAAAGCCACCGACCCAGCTTAGATTTTCTGAGTTTAATATCTCGGAATGAAGAAGATCTCTTTTTCTGAAATGTCACATAAAGGTGTGACACCGGAGAGCCCTTCCTGATTTATGGTTCTAGTAGTTTATCAATTTCTTTATAGCATTAACTTTTGATATACATAATTGACAAGATTGACAAAAATTGACCCCTTTTGGCCCCGCTCCTAAGGCCCCTGGGGGGCCAGCCCCATCATTTGTACAATTTTGAGTCCCCTACCCTTAGGGATGCTTCTGACCAAATTTGATTAAATTCTGATCAGCGGTTATGAAGAAGAAGTCAATTGTTGACGGACGGACGGACGGACGACAGACGACAGACGCCACGGTATGGCATAAGCTCACCTTGGTCCTTCGGACCAGGTGAGTTAAAAATTGAAAAATAACTCATTTGAACCCTGTGACCTTGAATGAAAATCAAGGTCATTTCTGTTAACGTACTTTGTAGTCCTTTATGCAAGCTTGCTATAGACCAATGTAGTCCTTTATGTAAGCTTGCTATAGACCAATGTAGTCCTTTATGCAAGCTTGCTATAGACCAATGCAGTCCTTTATGCAAGCTTGCTATAGACCAAATATCAGTTCTCTGGGCCTCTTGGTTCATGAGGAGTTGTCCTCTAAAGATTTAGCAATGATTGTGCAATCACTGAAAATTTCAAGATGGCGTACTGCCTTAACCGCAAGTGATATGAAAACACAGAAGGTTTGAAAATAATCGGATTGGCATACACCATTGATTTGTAAAAGAATTTTTCAAAAAAAAATTATAACGAAAAATTTCTAAAAATAGCAAAAATGACCTCCAGCGAGCTTTTTTGTTTGACCTCTAACCTCAAAGCTGTTTTTATGTAAAAGTTGGCCCCAGATGAATCCTACATGAATATACCTTTGAATATTTTTAACCTCATCCTGTTTTTGAGTTGTGGCCATTTAAGCAAAATAAGCTTTGACGTCATGGCGGCCATTTTGGATTTTCGACCTACTTAATTTTTATTTCCTGCACCCCTTCAAATCATTCTATAATAAAGGCTGAAAAAGAAATCTGAATAACTTTAACCAGTTTGGCGTTACAGTTTCTACAAAATGAAATGCAGAAGATTAGGAAGAATAATAATAATAAGAAGAAGAAACAGAACAAAAACAATAGGTCTTTTCACCACAATGTGAAAAGCCCTAATAAAAGTCAAACTTGAGACCCTAGGGTTATGAAATTCACTCTTTTGGTAAACACCTTCAGACCCTGCCATCTATGAAGTGTATTTGATTCCATCATATCTGACAGTAGAGAAGAAGACTTTGAAATTTCAGTCAATTTGGCCCTTTTTAGCCCTGCCCATCAGCCCCTGGGGGCAGTCAGGGCCAACATGTGCATGCCATCAAACTGGCATCCCATGCTGACAATGTTTACCAAATTAGATTGAATTCCAATAGAAATAAAACAAACAAGAGGTCCAAAGGGCCTTAACGGAAATATTTCAATTAATTTAATTGACCCTATATAAACTATAGCAAAGTTTACCCTCTCCCTAGGGGCAAACGTGAGACCCCTGTGTCATGAAATTCATAATTTAAATAAAACACCATGAAACCCTTCCTTCTATGAAAAGTATTTGATTCTATTTTATATAGGTATTGAGAAGAAGATTTTTGAAATTTCAATCGATTTGACCCTTTTTAGCCCCGTCCATCAGCCCCTTGGGTCAGTCAGGGCCAACAAATGCATACCATCAAACTGTTATCCAATGCTGATAATGTTGACCAGGTTAGAATGAGTTCCAATACAAATCCAACAAATAATATTCAAAAATGTGATTTCCCTATATAAACTATAGTAAAGTTTACCCTCTCCCCAGGGGCAAACGTGAGACCCCAAAGAGTAATGAAATTCACAATTTAAGTAAAACACCTTAAAACCCTTCCTTCTATGGAAAGTATTTGATTCTATCTTATATCGGTATTGAGAAGAAGATTTTTGAAATTTCAGTCAATTAGACCCTTTTTAGCCCCGCCCCTCAGCCCCTGGGGGTCAGTCAGGGCCAACATGTGCATTCCATCAAACTGTTATCCCATGCTGATAATGTTGACCAGGTTAGAATGAGTTACAATACAAATCCAACAAATAACAGTCAAAAATGTGATTTCCCTATATAAACTATACTAAAGTTTACCCCCTCCCCAGTTACAAACGTGAGACCCCAAGGTCATGAAATTCACAATTTTGGTAAAGCATCACAAGACCCTTCCATCTATGGAGAGTTTTTGATTCTACCAAATATGAGAGTAGAGAAGAAGATTTTTGAAATTTCAGTCAATTTGACCCTTTTTAGCCCCGCCCATCAGCCCCTGGGGTTCAGTCAGGGCCAACATGTGCATTCCATCAAACTGTTATCCCATGCTGATAATGTTGACCAGGTTAGAATGAGTTCCAATACAAATCCAACAAATAATGCGCCAATCAGCCCCTGGGAGACAGTCAGGGCCAACATGTGCATGCCATCAAACTGTCATCCCATGCTGACAATGTTTACCAAATTAGAATGAATTCCAATAGAAATAAAACAAACAAGAGGCCCAGAGGGCCTGTATCGCTCACCTGGTTTCATGAGATATGAAACAAGAATGATGCTTAAATATTTGTCACTCAGGTACCGGTGTCATATAAGATAAGTATCCCCCATAGGATTTGTATCCGGATACTAAAACTGGCCATAGGATTTGTATCCCCCCCATAGGAAAAGTATCCCCCCTATTCATACGAAACCTTATCTGTATACGGGTGTTCAATACAATGAATTTATATACTAGAAAGTATTAATGAACTCTTTTTTTGATA
This sequence comes from Pecten maximus, assembly GCF_902652985.1. NCBI lineage: Eukaryota > Metazoa > Mollusca > Bivalvia > Pectinida > Pectinidae > Pecten > Pecten maximus. The sequence goes on from NC_047033.1 coordinate 29,574,647, forward strand.
ATTGGAGGATTAAAGGAGTTTTTAAGATATTGGGAGAATGGACTGCAGGGGTGTATGTTTTATATACAGACTTATCTATTTAATCATGACATGTCAATTTAAGTGACAGCAAATATGATATAAACAATTTGCAGTGGTTCCCTGTTCACTTTTATATATGTGTTCATCTGTGCATAACTGGTGACTCTTAACCTAGGTGTATATAATGGTTGTCATCAAAGACAATTGGGGAGGGGGTGATGAGCAGTCATGCATGGGGTCAGGGTGTGATGTACACACAATCAGCAGGATGGCCATGGACTTGACAGGTGTGAATTTATTGTGGATGATGTGTGTTATGACAAGCATTTTTTTTTTTAAGTCTTAAACTTATAAATATTAGGATTTGGTTTGGTTTAAAGAAAATAGCTCATAGAGATTTAGTTTTTTTTTTTTTATTTAAACATTTATTACTATTATTATATTGTCCATATTTCTTTATTATTAATTATTATTATATATAATCTATAATTATAAGTTATTACCTAGTACTGTGTGATATAAATGAATATTTAATAATGGCTTTGATTTATAAAAGGTATATATATATATACATACCATTTTTTCCAATTTCCAGAAAGACATGGATTTTTACATTAACAATTAAAAAAAAATTAAGTTTTTGCTGGTTCGTTTCAATATGGTTTTCTCCATTCACAACTTGACAAGATAAATTGGATGCATACAATATTAACAAAACAAATATAATCTATCTTTTAACATCCTTTCTTTAACATAAATATGCTGATTTCTATAGCCATAGCATTTGTATCCCCTCATTTCTTAATTAAGTTAATTTTTATAACAGTAGGATTTGTAGCTCCCCTACTTTATGTCATTTAATCTGATTTCTATAGCCATAGGAATTGTATCCCCCCTACTTCATGTCATTTAATCTGATTTCTATAGCCATAGGATTTGTATCCCCCCTACTTAATGTCATTTAATCTGATTTCTATAGCCATAGGAATTGTACCCCCCCTACTTTATGTCATTAAAGCTGATTTCTATAGCCATAGGATTTGTATCCCCCCTACTTTATGTCATTTAATCTGTTTTCTATAGCCGTAGGAATTGTATCCCCCCTAATTTATGTCATATTAGTTGATTTCTATACCATAGGATTTGTATCCCCCCTACTTTATGTCATTTTCTCTGATTTCTATAGCCGTAGGAATTGTATCCCCCAACTAATGTCATTTCAGTATGATTTCTATAGCCATAGGATTTGTATCCCCCCTACTTTATGTCATTTTATCTGATTTCTATAGCCGTAGGATTTATATCCCCCCTACTTTATGTCATTTAAGCTGATTTCTATAGCCGTAGGATTTGTATCCCCCCCACATTTATGTCATTTAGGCTGATTTCTGTAGCCATAGGATTTGTATCCCCCCCTACTTTATGGCATTTAAGCTGATTTCTATAGCCGTAGGATTTGTATCCCCCCTACTTTATGGCATTAAAGCTGATTTCTATAGCCATAGGATTTGTATCCCCCCACATTTATGTCATTAAGGCTGATTTCTATAGCCGTAGGAATGGTATCCCCCCTACTTTATGTCATTTAATCTGATTTCTATAGCCATAGGAATTGTATCCCCCCCAACTTATGTCATTTCAGTATGATTTCTATAGCCATAGCATTTGTATCCCCTCATTTGTTAATTAATTAAGTTAATTTCTATAACAGTAGGATTTGTAGCTCCCCTACTTTATGTCATTAAAGCTGATTTCTATAGCCATAGGATTTGTATCCCCAATTATGTCATTTAATCTGATTTCTATAGCCGTAGGATTTGTATCCCCCCTACTTTATGTCAGTTAAGCTGATTTCTATAGCCGTAGGATTTGTATCCCCCCTACTTTATGGCATTTAAGCTGATTTCTATAGCCGTAGGATTTGTATCCCCCCTACTTTATGGCATTTAAGCTGATTTCTATAGCCATAGGATTTGTATCCCCCCACATTTATGTCATTTAGGCTGATTTCTATAGCCGTAGGAATTGTATCCCCCTACTTGATGTCATGTACGCTGATTTCTATAGCCATAGGAATTCTATCCCCCCCAACTTATGTCATTTCAGTATGATTTCTATAGCCATAGCATTTGTATCCCCTCATTTGTTAATTAATTAAGTTAATTTCTATAACAGTAGGATTTGTAGCTCCCCTACTTTATGTCATTAAAGCTGATTTCTATAGCCATAGGATTTGTATCCCCCCCTACTTTATGTCAGTTAAGCTTATTTTTATAGCCGTAGGATTTGTATCCCCCCTACTTTATGTCATTTAAGCTGATTTCTATAGCCATAAGAATTGTATCCCCCCTACTTTGTCATTAAAGCTGATTTCTATAGCCATAGGATTTGTATCCCCCCTACTTTATGTCATTTAATCTGTTTTCTATAGCCGTAGGAATTGTATCCCCCCTACTTTATGTCATTTAGGCTGATTTCTATAGCCAAAGGATTTGTATCCCCCCTACTTTATGTCATTAAGGCTTATTTCTATAGCCGTAGGAATTGTATCTCCCAACTTTATGTCATATACCAGGGTAAGTTGATTTCTATAGCCATAGGAATTGTATCCCCCCTACTTTATGTCATTTAATCTGATTTCTATAGCCATAGGATTTGTATCCCCCTCTACTTTATGTCATATTAGTTGATTTCTATAGCCGTAGGATTTGTATCCCCCTACATTATGGCATTTAAGCTGATTTCTATAGTCGTAGGAATTGTATCCCCCCAACTTAAGTATGTCATTAAAATTATGGTTCTTATTGGAAAACCTGTTTATAGTGACCGGTTGCCATAGCAACCATAATTTTGAGAAAAAGAAAGAGGCATGCACATCTACACATGGTCTATACGGGGTATACTCATATTCTATCGAAGTAACAAGATAGGTACAAACATGGTCTAACAGTAACTGGTGGGCATACTCATGTTCTATCAAAGTACCAAGATAGGTACAAACATGGTCTAACAGTAACGGGTGGGCATACTCATGTTCTATCAAAGTAACAAGATAGGTACAAACATGGTCTAACAGTAACGGGTGGGCATACTCATGTTCTATCAAAGTAACAAGATAGGTACAAACATGGTCTAACAGTAACTGGTGGGTATACTCATGTTCTATCAAAGTAACAAGATAGGTACAAACATGGTCTAACAGTAACGGGTGGGCATACTCATGTTCTATCAAAGTAACAAGATAGGTACAAACATGGTCTAACAGTAACGGTTGGGCATACTCATGTTCTATCAAAGTAACAAGATAGGTACAAACATGGTCTAACAGTAACGGTTGGGCATACTCATGTTCTATCAAAGTAACAAAATAGGTACAAACAAGGTCTAACAGTAACGGGTGGGTAAACTCATATTCTATCGAAGTAACAAGATAGCTAGTTTACATGTTTTGATAGTATTAGTATAACAAAAGGCAATATAGATAATATTATAGATAAAGATAACAAAATGTTATTTTTTGCACAACAAAAGATGTGACCCTTACGTGGTTTCAGTATAGAATCATACATGGAATATTGGCAATATGAGTACTGTAAATCACTTACATTTTGCGTGGGATTTATTTTCCTGTTAATTCGCGAGGAGAGTCAAACGCAAATTCAAATCCCTCACGAATATTTATATAAGAATTACAATAATAAGTGGTGTCCATTTTGAATCTATCGTAATCTTTATTTGGTGAACAGACATCGCCATTAAAGTATATATCTAGAGTGTATTTTTATATCACAAAACACCAACATTTCACACACAAAAAACCCGCTGAACACTAATATTGTAGTTGAACTCGGACTTATTAACAATACCTTCTAGACGACGATTTAGTTAATTTAAGCGCAGAAGGTCTGATCCCGAAGATCCTGGATAATCACCCGGAAGACGTCGTACTTGCTTACATACATGTATTTTGTACTTCACATCACTTGATTCTACATGTTTGTTCACTGTTTCTGTAATTGGGACTGGCAAATTATCTTTGGTTACTATTTTTAGCTCACCTGGCCCGAAGTGCCAGTGAGCTTATGGCATGGTGCGTCGTCTGTCCGTCAACTTTTCCTTTAAATCGCTACTAGTCCTAAACTACTCAGTGGATTTTGATCCATATTTGGTCTGAAGCATCTTTGGGTGAAGGGGAACCAATTTTGTATAAACGGTGGGTCTGGCCTCCCAGGGGCCTAAGGGGCGGGGCCCAATAGGGGAAATATAGCAAATTCTTTGAAATCCTTCTTCTTCTGTAGGAATAAAGGGATTTGATCCATATTTGGTCTGAAACATCCTTGGGTGAAGGGGAACCAATTTTGTATAAACGGTTGGTCTGGCCCCCCAGGGGCCCAATAGGGGAAATAGAGATTAGTCTTTAAATTGCTACTAGTCATAAAGTTTTTAATGGATTTTAACCAGATTCTGTCAGGAACATCCTTGTGGGAAGGGGAACAGAGTTTGTATAAATTTTTACTATGAACCCCCAGGGGCCTGAGGGGCGGGGCAAATAGGGAAAATAGGGTTAATCCTTTAAATCGCTACTAGTCATAAAGTTATTAATGAATTTGAACCAAATTTGGTCAGGAACATCCTTGGAAGAAGGGAAACAGAATTTGAACTAGAACTGTCTCCAGAATGGCTGATTAATACCCCTGCAATCTGCACAAGTCAATGGTGAGTTGGAACTGTTAATTAGAGGCTTATTAAGATAACCCAGTAATATAGTGACCAGTTGCCATAGCAACCATAATTAAAAAAAAAAAAAAAAAGTGGCATGCACATCTACACATGGTCCTCTATATTTGTGTGAAGTTTCATTGAATTGGCCTATCGGTTAGGAGGAGTTGTCTGGACAAACTTAAAGATATGGTTCTTATATATCGGAAAACCTGTTTATAGTGACCAGTTGCCATAGCAACCATAATTTTGAGAAAAATAAATTGGCATGCACATCTACACATGGTCCTCTATATTTGTGTGAAGTTTCATTGAAATTGGCCATTTAGTTTAGGAGGAGTTGTCCGGACACACTTAAAGTTATGGTTCTTATCAGAAAACCTGTTTATAGTGACCAGTTGCCATAGCAACCGTAATTTTGAGAAAAATAAAGTGGCATGCACATCTATACATGGTCCTCTATATTTGTGTGAAGTTTCAATGAAATCGGCCCATCGGTTTAGGAGGAGTTGTCCAGACAAAATGCGTCTACAGACAACGGACGGACGGACATAAAGTTTGGGGGATACAAATCCTACGGCTATAGAAATCAGCTTAACTGACATAAAGTAGGGGGGGGGGGGGGGGGGGGGATACAATTCCTATGGCTATAGAAATCAGCTTAAATGACATAAAGTAGGGGGATACAAATCCTACGGCTATAGAAATCAGCCTAAATGACATAAAGTAGGGGGGATACAATTCCTATGGCTAAATAAATTAGCCGAAATGACATAAAGTAGGGGGGATACAAATCCTATGGCTATAGAAATCAGATTAAATGACATAAAGTAGGGGGGATACAAATCCTATGGCTATAGAAATCAGCCTAAATGACATAAAGTAGGGGGGATACAATTCCTACGGCTATAGAAATCAGATTAAATGACATAAAGTAGTGGGGATACAAATCCTATGGCTATAGAAATCAGCGTACATGACATCAAGTAGGGGGATACAATTCCTACGGCTATAGAAATCAGATTAAATGACATAAAGTAGGGGGGATACAATTCCTACGGCTATAGAAATCAGCCTAAATGACATAAATGTGGGGGGATACAAATCCTATGGCTATAGAAATCAGCTTAAATGCCATAAAGTAGGGGGGATACAAATCCTACGGCTATAGAAATCAGCTTAAATGCCATAAAGTAGGGGGGATACAAATCCTACGGCTATAGAAATCAGCTTAACTGACATAAAGTAGGGGGGATACAAATCCTACGGCTATAGAAATCAGATTAAATGACATAATTGGGGATACAAATCCTATGGCTACAGAAATCAGCCTAAATGACATAAATGTGGGGGGATACAAATCCTATGGCTATAGAAATCAGCTTAAATGCCATAAAGTAGGGGGGATACAATTCGTACGGCTAAAGAAATCAGATTAAATGACATAAAGTAGGGGGGATACAAATCCTATGGCTATAGAAATCAGATTAAATGACATAAAGTAGGGGGGATACAATTCCTATGGCTATAGAAATCAGCATAAATGACATAAAGGAGGGGGGATACAAATCCTATGGCTATAGAAATCAGATTAAATGACATAAAGTAGGGGGGATACAATTCCTATGGCTATAGAAATCAGCCTAAATGACATAAAGTAGGGGGGATACAAATCCTATGGCTATAGAAATCAGATTAAATGACATAAAGTAGGGGGGATACAAATCCTACGGTATAGAAATCAACTAATATGACATAAATTAGGGGGGATACAAATCCTACGGCTATAGAAATCAGCTTAACTGACATAAAGTAGGGGGGGGGGGGGGGGGATACAATTCCTATGGCTATAGAAATCAGCTTAAATGACATAAAGTAGGGGGGATACAAATCCTACGGCTATAGAAATCAGCTTAAATGACATAAAGTAGGGGGGATACAATTCCTATGGCTAAATAAATTAGCCGAAATGACATAAAGTAGGGGGGATACAAATCCTATGGCTATAGAAATCAGATTAAATGACATAAAGTAGGGGGGATACAAATCCTATGGCTATAGAAATCAGCCTAAATGACATAAAGTAGGGGGGATACAATTCCTACGGCTATAGAAATCAGATTAAATGACATAAAGTAGTGGGGATACAAATCCTATGGCTATAGAAATCAGCGTACATGACATCAAGTAGGGGGATACAATTCCTACGGCTATAGAAATCAGATTAAATGACATAAAGTAGGGGGGATACAATTCCTACGGCTATAGAAATCAGCCTAAATGACATAGATGTGGGGGGATACAAATCCTACGGCTATAGAAATCAGCTTAAATGACATAAAGTAGGGGGGATACAAATCCTACGGCTATAGAAATCAGCTTAAATGACAAAGTAGGGGGGATACAAATCCTATGGCTACAGAAATCAGCCTAAATGACATAGATGTGGGGGGATACAAATCCTACGGCTATAGAAATCAGCATAAATGACATAAAGTAGGGGGGATACAAATCCTATGGCTACAGAAATCAGCCTAAATGACATAGATGTGGGGGGATACAAATCCTACGGCTATAGAAATCAGCTTAAATGACATAAAGTAGGGGGGATACAAATCCTACGGCTATAGAAATCAGCTTAAATGACAAAGTAGGGGGGATACAAATCCTATGGCTACAGAAATCAGCCTAAATGACATAGATGTGGGGGGATACAAATCCTACGGCTATAGAAATCAGCATAAATGACATAAAGTAGGGGGGATACAAATCCTATGGCTATAGAAATCAGATTAAATGACATAAAGTAGGGGGGATACAAATCCTACGGTATAGAAATCAACTAATATGACATAAATTAGGGGGGATACAATTCCTACGGCTATAGAAATCAGATTAAATGACATAAAGTAGGGGGGATACAATTCCTACGGCTATAGAAATCAGCCTAAATGACATAAATGTTGGGGGGATACAAATCCTATGGCTACAGAAATCAGCCTAAATGACATAGATGTGGGGGGATACAAATCCTACGGCTATAGAAATCAGCTTAAATGACATAAAGTAGGGGGGATACAAATCCTATGGCTATAGAAATCAGATTAAATGACATAAAGTAGGGGGGATACAATTCCTATGGCTATAGAAATCAGCATAAATGACATAAAGTAGGGGGGATACAAATCCTATGGCTATAGAAATCAGATTAAACGACATAAAGTAGGGGGGATACAAATCCTACGGTATAGAAATCAACTAATATGACATAAATTAGGGGGGATACAATTCCTACGGCTATAGAAATCAGATTAAATGACATAAAGTAGGGGGGATACAATTCCTACGGCTATAGAAATCAGCCTAAATGACATAAATGTTGGGGGCATACAAATCCTATGGCTATAGAAATCAGCTTAAATGCCATAAAGTAGGGGGGATACAAATCCTACGGCTATAGAAATCAGCTTAAATGACATAAAGTAGGGGGGATACAAATCCTACGGCTATAGAAATCAGCTTAACTGACATAAAGTAGGGGGGGGGGGATACAATTCCTACGGCTATAGAAATCAGATTAAATGACATAATTGGGGATACATATCCTATGGCCACAGAAATCAACCTAAATGACATAAATGTGGGGGGATACAAATCCTACGGCTATAGAAATCAGCATAAATGACATAAAGTAGGGGGGATACAAATCCTATGGCTATAGAAATCAGATTAAATGACATAAAGTAGGGGGGATACAAATCCTACGGTATAGAAATCAACTAATATGACATAAATTAGGGGGGATACAATTCCTACGGCTATAGAAATCAGATTAAATGACATAAAGTAGGGGGGATACAATTCCTACGGCTATAGAAATCAGCCTAAATGACATAAATGTTGGGGGGATACAAATCCTATGGCTACAGAAATCAGCCTAAATGACATAGATGTGGGGGGATACAAATCCTACGGCTATAGAAATCAGCTTAAATGACATAAAGTAGGGGGGATACAAATCCTACGGCTATAGAAATCAGCTTAAATGACAAAGTAGGGGGGATACAAATCCTATGGCTACAGAAATCAGCCTAAATGACATAGATGTGGGGGGATACAAATCCTACGGCTATAGAAATCAGCATAAATGACATAAAGTAGGGGGGATACAAATCCTATGGCTATAGAAATCAGATTAAATGACATAAAGTAGGGGGGATACAAATCCTACGGTATAGAAATCAACTAATATGACATAAATTAGGGGGGATACAATTCCTACGGCTATAGAAATCAGATTAAATGACATAAAGTAGGGGGGATACAATTCCTACGGCTATAGAAATCAGCCTAAATGACATAAATGTTGGGGGGATACAAATCCTATGGCTACAGAAATCAGCCTAAATGACATAGATGTGGGGGGATACAAATCCTACGGCTATAGAAATCAGCTTAAATGACATAAAGTAGGGGGGATACAAATCCTACGGCTATAGAAATCAGCTTAACTGACATAAAGTAGGGGGGATACAAATCCTGCCGTTATAGAAATCAGATTAAATGACATAAAGTAGGGGGGATACAATTCCTACGGCTAAAGAAATCAGATTAAATGACATAAAGTAGGGGGTATACAAATCCTATGGCTATAGAAATCAGATTAAATGACATAAAGTAGGGGGGATACAAATCCTATGGCTATAGAAATCAGATTAAATGACATAAAGTAGGGGGGATACAAATCCTATGGCTATAGAAATCAGATTAAATGACATAAAGTAGGGGGGATACAAATCCTATGGCTATAGAAATCAGATTAAATGACATAAAGCAGGGGGGATACAAATCCTACGGTATAGAAATCAACTAATATGACATAAATTAGGGGGGATACAATTCCTACGGCTATAGAAAACAGATTAAATGACATAAAGTAGGGGGGATACAAATCCTATGGCTATAGAAATCAGATTACATGACATAAAGTAGGGGGGATACAAATCCTATGGTATAGAAATCAACTAATATGACATAAATTAGGGGGGATACAATTCCTACGGCTATAGAAAACAGATTAAATGACATAAAGTAGGGGGGATACAAATCCTACGGCTATAGAAATCAGCCTAAATGACATAAAGTTGGGGTGATACAAATTCTAATAAAATATTGATTAGGTTGAATATTAACTGTATGTATTCAGACACACTTATTCATTCACATATATGTTGATAAAATCTTTGTTCTAACTGATGATTGTCTGATTGAAAACAATAAACTATTCCATTTGAAGAAGACAGAAATCAGCTGTTGATGCAGTTTTTGATGATTTCTGTTCCTATCACCGACTTTTCATATATTTTTTTCTAGATGAATTCAACAGTCAGCACAATGAAACAAATAAAGTGTGCAATGTATGTTTAACTTTGATTCATTATTACATATATGATGAAATTGTTGAATACGATCCTAACGAACGAAGTAATACTTAAAGAAAAAGAAAAACTTGATAACATGTGTTATCACTATTTCATATTGCATCTATATGCAATTCTTCAGACTTTGAACATTTTTAACAATTTTGGATAGAACATATATTTGTGTCATTTGAAAATGTCCTAAATACATAATAACAAGTCAATTCTTTAATTCACTAGAAATGAAACTCAAAATTTAAAGTAATGATCACTTGAGTGATTTAAAAGCACACATCTTTATACAGCACATAGATCATGATTTATTTCCTCTTTTCAGTGGGACCCAGAAGAAAATCTGTGATTTGGTTGATGAATTCAAAGTTCATGTTGGTTGTTTTAGGTTCTTTTTAAGAATGACTTAATGATATATTCTTTTACCCCACTCCAACATCTACATAGGTGAACAGGTGATAGGTAATAATGATTAAAACAACACTCTGTCAACTATGACAGATATTCCCTGGGGCCATCTAACAGGTTTACCTTTCCCCAGGTGACACGTACAGGGCAGACTTTATATTCAGTATAAGTTTCAATTATTACTGCTTCAGTGACTATATCAGGGTTGATCAACAATTCAAATGATTTTTAACAGTTTTGAAATAATTCATCAATTTTATTGAATAGTGAAAGAGAAAAAAAAAAATGAAATTATATGATAATACTTTATTGTCCAACCTTTTAAAGCAGTTAAACGGTAAAAAAAACATTTTCAAAATTCTTACATTGTTACCTTATGATAAATTTTAGGGGGGGATACAATTCCTATGGGGGGGATACTTATCCTATGACCATTTATTGTATCCGGATACTTATCCTATGGCCAAATATTGTACCCGGATACTAATCCTATGGCCTGTTTTGGTATCCGGGTACTTATCCTATGGGGGATACAAATCCCACATGACACCGGTATTGCTATGTCAATATATATCATAAGCATTTTATATGAGTACATGTACATTGGTTTTATTTTGATACTAAAAATGCCAAAAAGTGCATTAATCCATGAAATGAAATTGACTTTTGGCACGACTCCATAGGGATGCTACCACACAAATGTGAGTGATATCCATTGCTTAGTTTCAGAGAAGAACTTGTTTAGACCGATTGACCCCTTTGACCCTGCCCCCTGCCCCCTGTCCCCTGGGGGGTCAGCTCCTTCCTTTATGCAATTTTGAATCCATACCCTAATAGGATGCTACCAGTCAAAACATTGCTAAGTTGTTTAAATCAATTTAGCCAAGTTGACCTTTTTTGGCCCAACCCCTAAGCTACCCCATTTAAATATGAGTAATATCCATTGCTTAGTTTCAGAGCAGAAGTCTTTTATATAAATTCTGCAATACTGACCCCTTTTGGCCCCGCCCCTTAGCCCCCAGGGGGGTTGGCCCGTCATTTGTACAATTTCAAATTCCTACCCCAAGGTGATGCTACCAGTACAATATCAGAGATATCCATTGCTTGGTTCCAGAGAAGAAGTCAATTACATGATTATAGCCCGATTGATCACATTTGGCCCCGCCCCTCAGGCCCCTGGGGGGGTCAGCCCCATCATTTGTACAATTTTGAATCCCCACCCCATAGTGATGCTACCAGGCAAATATGAGCGATAGCCATTCGTTGATTTCAGAGAAGAACTGGTTATATCAATACCGCAAAATTGACCCCTTTTGGCCCCGCCCCAGAGGCCCCTGGGGGGTCAGCCCCATCATTTGTACAATTTTGAGTCCCCTACCAAAGGGATACTTCTGACCAAATTTGTTCAAATTCTGATCAGAGGTTTTGAAGAAAAAGTCAAATAAGTCAATTGTTGACGGACGGACGACGGCCGCCACGGTATGACATAAGCTCACCTTGGGACCAGGTGAGCTAATAAGATCTGTATGATACAAAGGTATAACAATATATATATGTACATTATTCTTACCTTCATCCAGGATTTCCTGAATTCGTCTTTGTTGTTCCTCCACATGTCTAGCCTGTTTACGATTAATAACATTCAACTTTGATATAATCGTTTCGTAGCTTCCCAAATCTATGTTCGTACACTTGGTAAGACATTCAAATAGGTCATTAACATTCAGAATGCTTTTAAAGTCTGCAGGAGTAAAAGGACAATTCCTAAAACAATTTTTCAGTCGTTTGAAATCTTGGTCCTCAAGATGTCGATCCAAATGATCAACCAGTACATTATGGATCGCTGTGGCCTTTTCCCTATTGTCTGATGAGGATGCAGCCATTTTCTTACAAACCTGAAAAATAGCATGAACATAATCAATGTAATTAAAACCTTCATTAATGGTTCATGCAAAATCAACTTTTAACAGGTTTAAAAAACTTTCTTACCAAATTTTTTAGAATGTTTTTTTACCAACAAAAGATCCAAGAGGGATCTTTATTTGTTGTATGCATGCTCTTTTCTCTCCTTACGGGTGATTGATCTGATAACAAGGAGACATATTAAATCTGAGAGAAACATTCGAGATGAATTTTCTGCGAATCAAAAATATCAAAGCTTAACTTCTGTCAGTCATTTTGTTTTCTATGTACGTAAGACTCACAATCAAATGGGCACAACAAGGGATCAAGAGAAACCTAAATATGACGTTTGAGACAAGGGGAACCTACATATGAAGTTTGAGACAAGGGGGACCTACATAGGAAGTTTGAGACAAGGGGGACCTACATATGAAGTTTGACACAAGGGGGACCTACATATGAAGTTTGAGACAAGGGGGACCTACATACGAAGTTTGAGACAAGGGGAACCTACAGAGGAAGTTTGAGACAAGGGGGACCTACATATGAAGTTTGACACAAGGGGGACCTACATATGAAGTTTGAGACAAGGGGGACCTACATACGAAGTTTGAGACAAGGGGAACCTACAGAGGAAGTTTGAGACAAGGGGAACCTACATATGAAGTTTGAGACAAGGGGGACCTACATAGGAAGTTTGAGACAAGGGGAACCTACATAGGAAGTTTGAGACAAGGGGAACCTACATAGGAAGTTTGAGACAAGGGGGACCTACATATGAAGTTTGAGACAAGAGGGACCTACAGAGGAAGTTTGAGACAAGGTGAACCTACATAGGAAGTTTGAGACAAGGGGGACCTACATATGAAGTTTGAGACAAGAGGCCCAGAGGACCTGTATTGCTCACCTGGTTGGTTTGATCAAACTTCAAAATAATGTTGTTAACAGCTTTATTTGATGATGTCCAACAATGCTTTATATGGTTATGGGGGGGGATCTCAATGGTTTCAAAAGTTATAACAAAGAATCCCAGTCCCTAGGGGTGGGGAAAGACCCTGAGCCTATTTTTACAACATGATTGTGTTAATCTCTTCATGCCCAAGAATGCTATTTATGGTTAAAGAGTGGGTATCTCAATGGTTTAGAGGCGGGGAAAGACCCCAGCTATTTTTCCAACATTATTTTGTTTATCTCTTGATGCCAAGAATGCTATACGAAATACAAATATGATTATATTCAGTGGTAAACCTCCGGTTAGTTCGAACAAAATTAAATAAATATTGACGAACCTGTTCGAATTATTCGAAATTATGCTTCAGAAAATATGCGTGAGTTCGAACTATTCGAGACAATATCGGCGAAAATCTCGGCAGAGTAAAATCATTAGACACAAACACATCCACCGTAAATATGATACGTAATAACGGCGGCCTGAACAATGGCACATTTATAAGTAAGTAAAATGATAGTTTTTCATTTAATTCAATATTAATTGATCGTTAAACGTTCTTCATTTCGCGATAATTATGATGGTTTTTGCGCGAAGCCGCTCGCGGATCGGCTACAGTAGGCCCCAAAACAGTACAGTACACGTTTCATTTGTGACACAAAAGTTAAACATTTGTACAGTATAATCTTTGCATGATTATATTTTTTATCTGAATGAGAAACTATCACTTTATTATTGTAATAAATGGTCTCTTAAATACATCCAAAGCAGTCTTCATTACCTGTTGCGTTTACGAAACCACTGCTGTAAAAATAGGCGATATGTGTTGGTAAAATTAGGTCAGAACATCAACATGTCTGCTTTTAAATATGCCCAGTCGTATTATCTACAAAACATAGTTGATACCTGCAAAATTATCGATCACTAATTGGGATACCTGTGTATTGTTTTGACTGGATATGAATGCTCTTCACGTCACTCGGCACGATCGGGCAGCCGATCCTTTCAACTTAACCGCAAGCGACACCTCGCGTGGCCTGCTTACCTAGCATGAGGTCGCTGGTTTTCAGGTAATACCTTGATTGACAATACTTAAGAGATTGTCCAGTCACAATTAAATAATCATAATGTTAAGTTAACACTAGTTATATGTGAAAATACACGGACGATTTCTTAGTTTGCCATACACAGCGCGAATACAAATACGCATGTTATTTATACATTGTCGGGGCCTAAATTTGGCAATCAGCTGTCTCGTGCGTGGTGTGTTTGGCAATGTAACAAAAACTGAATTAAAGCTAAAATATGTGGCATATATTAAATCACAGACGCATTCTAATGATCACGCATACAATCTTATAACCTAAACGTGCTTGTTGATCAAATTTAAATCTTGGCATTTTTTCGGGGCCGGTCATCGGGGCCGGGTCGTCGCGAGCTTTCAATGGAGTTTGCCGGAAAAAATGTTACTTTACGTTCTTCATTTGACAAGTTCGAACTATCCGAAATGGTGTCAGTTATAAACAGCCAGTGTTCGAACTATTACTAGCTAAAAAATTACTGTTTTTCTAGAAAAAAATGTGTGTTCGAACTATCCGCGTGTTCGAATTAATAGGAGGTTTACTGTATATGGTTATGGGGTGGGGATATCAATGGTTTCAAAAATATAACAAATTAACTAATATAAGTCTTTAGGGGTGGGGAAAGACCTCAGGTCCCCAGGGGTTAGCCAAACTATTTGTACAATTTTGAATCCCCATTTCATAGCGATGCTACCTGGCAAAAATGATCAATATCAACTGCTTGATTTCAGAAGTCTTTTATATCAATAGACAAATTAACCCCTTTTGGCCCCATCCCTCTCAGGCCCCAGGGGATTGTAGGTCTCCACCATTTGCACAATTTGGAATACTATCCCCATAGTGATGCTATCATTGAAATATGAGAGATATCCATTGCTAGATTTCAGAGAAGAAGTCGTTTATAACAATATAGCTAAATCGACCACATTTGGCCCAACCCCTCAGGCCCCTGGGGGTCAGCCCAATCATTTGTACAATTTTGAGTCCCCACCCAATGATGATGCTACGAGGCAAAAATGAGCGATATCCATAGCTCGGTTTCAGGAAAGAAGTCGTTATATCAATATAGTCCAATTGACCACATTTGGCCCCACCCCTCAGACCCTTGGGGGGTCATGCAGCCCAATCATTTGTACCATTTTTAATCCTCATCCAATAGCGATGCTTTCAGACAAATTTGAGTGATATCCATTGCTCGGTTTCAGAGAAGAATTCGTTTATATCAATATAGCTAAATTGACCCCTTTTGGCCCCGCCCCTCAGGCCCCTGGGGGGTCAGCCCCATCATTTGTACAATTTTGAGTCCCCTACCCATAGAGATTCTTCTGACCAAATTTGGTCAAATTCTGAACAGCGGTTATGAAGAAGAAGTCAATTGTTGACGGACGGACGGATGGACGGACGACGGACGTAACAGTATAGCATAAGCTCACCTTGGTCCTTCAGACCAGGTGAGCTAATAAAAGTCAAAAATGTGATTTCCCAATATAAACTATAGTAAAGTTTACCCTCTCCCCAGGGGCAAATGTGAGACCCCTGGGTCATGAAATTTACAATTTTGGTAAAGCACCACAAGACGCTTTCATCTATAAAGAGTGTTTGACTCCACCATATCTGAGAGTAGAGAAGATTTTAAAAGTTTTAGTCAATTTGACCCTTTTTAGCCCTGCCCCTCAGGCCCCTGGGGGGTGGGGACCATATAATTTAGGATTTTGTTTGACCTTTCGCCATAGAAGCTACCTGCTAAATTTCATTGAATTTGGTTTAGGGGTTTTGGAGAAGAAGTGGAAAATGTAAATTGTTTACGGACCGGCGACGGACGACGGACGACGCACGACGACAGACAAAAGGGGATTAGAATAGGTCACTTGAGACTTTGTCTCAGGTGACCTAAAAAACATTATCAAACAAGAAATATCTTTAAAAAAGATAAACGTCATAGTTTTAATGCTGGTGGTTATATAATGTAATACTGCTGGAGAAATAAATCAACGAACTAATGCGTTTCAGCACGGATAACAAAATTAGATCAGTTTGAATCATTTTTGGTAATAATAAGACTGCATTTGAATCAGGAATATGATCTTATTAATGTGTCATTTGAAAAGATACATCCAATTATTAAGCTTGCATTCAATCTTAACTTTGTTTTGTTTTTAACTGCATATCTACATTTTGCATTGACCGCTACATTGACCAATCACATACTTAATCTTGACCAGCAACGCCACCTGTCGCGTCATATCCGGGGCCAAAACAAAATTAGACGGCTATGCCTAAAAATATACCTTGTGTTTGCTTGGTCTGTTCAGGCTCTGTCATGGACGAATGGCTGTGATAGCAATAAAAAGAAACACAATATAAAATACTGTTAATAAATCTATTGTTAATGAAACAATACATATATGCTGTCTTCCATTCATTATGAAAATTATGTGTTGTTATTGAGAGCCTTCACAAAAACTTCCTTAGTTGCTGGCCAGGAAATGTTTCTTTACAATATAATAATCGGAGATATAACCACCATTAGGAATTTCCACAACAAACACACTGTGTTTTTATAGATTTTAATTACTATCATTAATATGTCAGTTTATAATCTCATCAACTGACCTTGATATGTTGGGTTTTGCTCTACTCACTCCTGGATCATCATCAACTGTTGGGGAAAAAAGAGGGAATAAACAGTCGGTTTACATGTAATTCAGTTCTACCTGTTTAAAGAATTACTAAAATGTTATTGTAATTTCTTTTCATTATGGAAATACACCTTTTACCACTTGGAAATATCCTCTCTTCATATTGATTCAACAAGATCAAATATGCATAGATACAAATGTAGTTTTGGTGGTTGGTAATGACCCTGTCTTCCCGATAGTGACCTACATGTAGGTTTCGAATCACTGATTGGACATGAAAAGGCACAGAGCTACTTACCCGACCACAGGAAGTTACCTCCACCAATAAGAGTAATACATTTTACGTCAGTTCATTTAAAGTTGATACCATTGGGTACCAAAGTATTACAACCCAACATCAATCAGTTGTGTTAAATTGGACATAACATTGTCTATATCATGTAGTATTATGGAACGCCAGGGCTGTCTTAGGTGATCAAATATGATTATATTCGGTGGTTATGTCTTTATATGATGTAGTTATACCATTATATGCGGTGCTTTTTACTTTATATTTGGTGGTTATGTCTTTATATGCGGTAAACACATCCTTATATTCGGTAGGTACGTCTTTATATTCGGTAGACATAACCTTATATTCGGTGCATCCAGGTTTTTAATCTGAAGTGAGTGCGTATTGGACAAGTTGTGAAAAAAGGCTTCATTTTCCACACAAAGAAACAAATGACTAAGTCTGTTTTCCCCCTGGGAATTTTGGAATACTTAACGTCCTCAATGTATGCTTTGTAATAGAACATCACAAAGATTTTGGAAAGTTAGAGTAATACAAACTGAATAAAAACCTCCACATTCCCATAAATGTTTCGATACACACTGTACAATGATAACTTGCGCTATATTTTTCATGGTGCCTTGTTAATCATAATATCTAGTTATTTAAGGTCAGGGTTTAAAGAGGTCGACACAGTAAGATTTTTTTAATTGTGAAGTTTTCTTAATAAAATACAAGTTTTGATATTTTTTTTAAATAAATAAAATAGAACAGCGACTGCAGTTAATACAGTCTATATCCACTTAGAAAATACTGAAGATATTGAATTGTTTCCCTTAAATTATCACATATTTCACAAAAATCTGGAAGACGAAACTCTTAAAATATACGCGCTGAGAAAGAGCGGGAATCAGTGGCAAAATCTTTGACGTTGAATTCTTATGACGTCACACTTGACGACAATACAGTACCATTAAGCTCCTGAATGGGGTGTTCAAGTCAGTAATATTTCAGGGTTTTCGGTTGTAACATGGAAAGTTGTGCTAACAATGCTGTTATCTAATGATAATACATTGAAAAACTGTTCTATATAACGCACATATGCAGCAAAATAACCTCTTATTCTACTCTCGCATCCAATTTGATCAGCACCGAAACAGGGAGGGTTCCAATTTAGGTAACCAACGAAATATCTCAAGCCAATCAAATTCGCAAAATTCATTGGTAATTTTTAAATATTTACATTTACACTGCAGCCCCACTATATAACTTTACCAAGCTCGCTTGAAGGTTACGAGTCCATAACTTCCAAATCTTTATTATGACGTCATTATCATAGTGATGTCATAATTGTAACGTCGGCGATAACGAAAGATGGCTGTTGAACATGCTGTTCCGTCTTTGACGATACTAATTTGATCATTCATCGTAGAGACAAAATTCCTGGATATAGTCTTTAAAAGTCGTTGTCAAATGTAAATATAAGCATAAAGTGCTTCATGTTGAATTTGACTTTGTCCAGTTGGCATTCATCAGCCCATAACTTCCAACTGAAAGCAGTTCAATGCTTAAATGAATCAGGCCTTTGACATGGGTTGTGTAGATATTTTAAGAATTAACCAATTTGAACTAACTTTCAGTTATTTGTTTTGACGAGAGAGAAATTAGTCAGATCTCGTCGTGTAGGGAATGAGATTTCAAACATGGCTGCCTCTACTGGAGGCGCGTGATTGGAAATATAATGTATACACGTGATGTCTTAAAGAGAGCTGCGATGAGCTGCACTCTTATAATCATGAAATAATATGAATTAAGACAAAGCCTTAGAACAGCGCAGCTATAATCACCTGACTCGCCATTAATTAAGAAGGAAACACAGGGACATGAGAATAACAGTCTAAAAACATGTACCACATTTTCCGATTTTATTTTTTTTTATCATTTTTTTTGGGGGGGAGGGGGGGAGGGAGGATGTTAATTTAAAATAATGACACAACGCATCTGCAAAATATGCTACAAACTAGGCCATTATTAGGGCCTTATCCAATACATAGGGACTGTAAATTGTACATCCCCATTAAAAAAAACAAAAAACAAAAACAAAACAAAAAACAAAAAAAACAACAACATGTAAACACAATGTATTACATCTATACGTATATCAGCTGAAATTCTTATTGTTTGTCCTGATGTGACAAGCATTGTCTTCACTTTGCATTGTCGGATTCCAGATGATCACATTTATCATATCCGTGATGACATGTGCACTGCATAATGACATCATTATTCTACTGCCACATTTCATATGCTACTTACAACGTAAAAGTGCGGAGGGATCGAACCCACGACCCTTGCTTACTGTTCCGCCGCTCTACAGACTGAGCTAAATGGACATTCCCCCATCACCGACACTAGAAGCAAGGCGGCTCTATCACTATGTACACTATTTACAATTAAAACCTGCCCCGAACACACATTAACCCAGGTTTTATCCCCAACGAAGTCTCTCATTTTCCTATAGCTTTTTTCACTTGGAGTGGTCAACGGCACCAAATGTACTGTAACAGAACGGCAAGTAGTGTACCTCCATCGGGATCGAACCTGCGACCCCTGGTTTAACTAGTCAGCCGGTTCAGACAGAACTAAAGCGCTAGAAGGCAACCGTATCACTACATATATAAACTATTTACAATTAAAACTTGCGACGTTTATGTATATTATCTTTTGTTTTATGCATGTTTTTGGTTTTGGTTTTGTTTTGTTTTTGAAGCATGGACACATATTAGTACAGTCAAACCTGCTCTAACGACCCCCTGTGTATAACGACTGCCTGTCTATAACGACCGATTTTAAGATTCCCCGTGAGATTTTACTATATAACGACCCTCTGTATAGCGACTACCTCTCTAATGTGGCTAACGACCGGTGATTTCGGAACGGCGGTCGCTAATTTGTTTTCTATAGCGACCGATTTCTGTCAGCCATCTTCTGCTCTCGGCAGTCATCCCTCATAAAATCCCCGGAAAATTCAGACACATCGACTCTGGCTTGATTATACAAACAAAGGACCACCACAACCCTGGCCTGAGTATACAAACAAAAGACCCCTACCACCTGTTAGCCTATAATTACTGTCGGTTACTGTAGCTGCCCTGGCCTGGGGCTCGGTAAGAGAGGAGTCGGGTCACCATGCGTACATTGCAACTGTGCACAGGTGGCTTCATTTGACACGGTCAGTTAATTTTGTGATTACAACTAGGATACATCACTTCAATAACAAACACTGGTCATATCTGTATTCTTTTTCTTTATTTATGAAAGAAAGGGAGATAATTTGATAGATACATATAGCATTATTTCAGAACAAAATGTTTAAAAAAAAATTATCCATAAGACCATTTTGAGTTATATTTTGTGTTTGGGTCCACAAATCATTAAATATCAAACCCTTCAGATTTATAAAGTTTATGCATTTATTTAACTTCTGACTTGTCTTCTGAATGCCCTGTTCAATGACAATTTATTTATGGCAGGTTTAAGTAAATTGGTTGGTGCAATAATTTTGACCTGTCTATAAAGGCAACCTGTCTATAGTGACCGTTTTTCTGCCTCCCCTTGGGCGGTCGCTATAGACAGGTTTGACTGTATGTACATTGTCCGTGGTTAAGATAACAAGAAGCAAAATCACTCACTTATAGACTATTATTTGAGATACATGTATATTATAAACATCGAGGTTTTTAATCTGAAGTATATGGTGTTCTGTTAGGGCCAAATTTCCAAGATCGCTTCTTCGCCCCTTCGACCTAAACGCGAAGGAGCAAAACACGATGGCGAAGGATCGAAGAAAACACTATGGCGAAGGAGCAAAAATACAATGGCGAAGCAGCGAAGGAGCGAAAATATGATGGCGAAGGAGCGATGGAACTTCGCTCCTTCACGTTTAGGTTGAAGGAGCGAAGGAGCGATATTGGAAATTTGGCCCTAACGGAATACCATAGAAGTGAGTGCTTAATGGACAAGTTATGAAAAACAGGCTTCATTTTCCACACAAAGAAACAAATTGCAAAGTCTGTTTTCCAGTGGGAAAGTTTGGTATACTTAATGTCCTCACTGTATGCTTAGACAATTTAATCATGCTTGATAATATAATTTTAATTGACTTAGAAAGAGGTATGGTCGTTTTCCGATTATTCTGACCTAGACCACGTATGTACAGCGATAGTCCGGGCTAAAAATACAGGTAAAATATCACGTGACCCAAGTGATTCCCTCAGTTCATTCAGATTTTACTTTGAATGAAACGGACTATTCATTATGAAGTTTGAGACAAGTGGAACCTTCATATGAAGTTTGAGACAAGGGGAAGCTACATATATAGTTTGAGACAAGGGGGACCTACATATGAAGTTTGAGGCAAGGGGAACCTTCATATGAAGTTTGAGACAAGGGGAACCTACTTATGTAGTTTGAGACAAGGGGAACTTACATATGAAGTTTGAGACAAGGGGAACCTACATAGGAAGTTTGAGACAAGGGGAACCTACATATAAAGTTTGAGACAAGGGGAACCTACATATGAAGTCCGAGACAAGGGTTACCTACATATGAAGTTTGAGACAAGGGGGACTTACGTATGAAGTTTGAGACAAGGGGAACCTACATATGAAGTTTGAGACAAGGGGGACCTACATATGAAGTTTGAGGCAAGGGGAACCTTCATAGGAAGTTTGAGACAAGAGGCCCAGAGGGCCTGTATCGCTCACCTGGTTGGTTTGATCAAACTTCAAAATAATGTTGTTAACAGCTTTATTTGATGATGTCTTACAATGCTTTATATGGTTATGGGGTGGGGATCTCAATGGTTTCAAAAGTTATAACAAAGAATCCCAGTCCCTAGGGGTGGGGAAAGACCCTGAGCCTATTTTTACAAAATGATTGTGTTAATCTCTTCATGCCCAAGAATGCTATTTATGGTTAAAGGGTGGTATCTCAATGGTTTAGAGGCGGGGAAAGACCCCAGCTATTTTTCCAACATTATTTTTTTATCTCTTGATGCCCATTAGAATGCTATATATCACAAGCAAAAATGTTGATTTTAGAATTTTGGAAATAACTGGTATAGAACACTACAAAACAGGAAATATTTGGTTTAGGTTTTCCTTTGATGTTTAAGAAGTGTCATAGTAAGTAAGGTATGTCTCAATTAAATTAAGTCTTTAATTGACTCTGTAAACCTGTCACAGGTAATCTACAGGTGACTTATATAATTGCTCAATAGGGTTAATCAATGACAGGTGTAGAAGGTAATAGCAGTGAGTCCAAGCTGGCCTTACAGGTTATTGTACTCATACCATATGTTATCTTTAGGATAGCCAGGTTGTAGCTCCGCCCATTTGATTATTAGATCCACCCAGTTATATTTTAATTAGGTAACTAGCCAATGAGAATTTGTTCTTGAATTACTGTTTATGTCAATTATATAAAACATAGTGTTAGGATATAGAGAGGGAGAGTTAGAGAACAGGAGCAAGAGCTAGGAACAAGGATTGGAGTTATGGACATGAGAGTGTGTGAATGTTAGGACAATTTGGATTATTATAATTTACTATTTCGGAACTTTTGGACACAGAAATAAAACTTAATAATCATGGAACCAGAAAGATCGTCAGTGCTTGTTTTTATCAGAGACTTCAATACCGACTAAAGAAATGGACAATCAGGCATCAGAGGCATCAAAACAAAGCTAATTCCCCAAAGCAAGATGAGGTATCCTCTGCATGTTTAAAACAATTAAGTATCTCACCACACCCAAGTAACAAGCTGCCCAGCACCATATAGAGTACCAAAGTGTTCTCCCAGGGGATTGTAGGTCTCCACCATTTGCACAATTTGGAATACTATCCCCATAGTGATGCTATCATTGAAATATGAGAGATATCCATTGCTAGATTTCAGAGAAGAAGTCGTTTATAACAATATAGCTAAGTCGACCACATTTGGCCAAACCCCTCAGGCCCCTGGGGGTCAGCCCAATCATTTGTACAATTTTGAGTCCCCACCCAATAATGATGCTACCTGGCAAAAATGAGCGATATCCATTGCTCGGTTTCAGGAAAGAAGTCGTTTATATCAATATAGTCCAATTGACCACATTTGGCCCCACCCCTCAGACCCTTGGGGGGTCATGCAGCCCAATCATTTGTACCATTTTTAATCCTCATCCAATAGCGATGCTTTCAGACAAATTTGAGTGATATCCATTGCTCGGTTTCAGAGAAGAAGTCGTTTATATCAATATAGCCTAGCTAATTGACCCCTTTTGGCCCCGCCCCTCCGGCCCCTGGGGGGTCAGCCCCATCATTTGTACAATTTTGAATCCCCACCTAATAGTGATGCTACCTGGCAAATATGAGCGATATGCATTGCTAGGTTTCAGAGAAGTCGTTTATATCAATATAGCTAACTTGACCCCTTTTGGCCCCGCCCCTCAGGCCCCTGGGGGGTCAGCCCCATCATTTGTACAATTTTGAGTCCCCTACTCATAGAGATTCTTCTGACCAAATTTGGTCAAATTCTGAACAGCGGTTATGAAGTAGAAGTCAATTGTTGACGGACGGATGGACGACAGACGACGGACGGACGGACGGACGGACGGAGAGTAAACCTATAGTCCCCCCGTTTTTCAAACGGCAGGGGACTAATAAACAGCGCAATTAATTTTTGACGGTCAGCCGAGGACAGCTGTGAAAATGACAAACAGGGGGATTAGTATTTGACTGTCAGCCGAGGACAGCTGTTGAAATGACAAACAGAAGAATTAGTATTTAACTGTTAGCCGAGGACATCTGTAGAAATGACAAACAGAGGGATTAGTATTTGACTGTCAGCCGAGGACAGCTGTAGAAATGACAAACGGGGATTAATATTTGACTGTCAGCCGAGCACAGCTGTAGAAATGACAAACAGAGGGATAAGTAATTGACTGTCAGCCGAGCACAGCTGTAGAAATGACAAACGGGGGCTAATATTTGACTGTCAACCGAGGACAACTGTAGAAATGATAAATAGAAGAATTGTTATTTGACCGTCAGTGAAAGACATCTGACCCTTAATTGTTTTATGTCCAGAGTCAGAGAGGAAGTTTGACTTCCATGTTAGAAAATAATACTCACACTAGCTTTTTCGGCCATCCTTCTTTTCATATTGGAGTTACTTGTAGGTACAGCTTTTCTAGAAAGAAAGTATTGAGGAGATATTGATCAATGGGATTACAAAGTGGTAACAAGGTTGAAGTGAAATAGTTATATTTAAACCTCTCCCATCTTCAGCTAGGCAAACTCTGACTGCATTTAAATTAGTGTAAAGCAGTAAAAAGCCTCAGCTGATTAATAAGCGTGAGAATCGGTAACATAATTATTACCTTGTCTCTTTGGGGGAATATTTAACTTCTCTCCGATGTAAGCTAATAACAAATGGCTGAAGCATACAGTTCCTAAGGAACAGTCGACCACGTCACTACTAAATCTGTGCCAATACCTGCTGTCCATGACAACCATAGTTAATCCGGGACAGTAATTGTGGATTTTGAGTATACTGATGATTTGAAAATGTAAACTGTATCAAACAAGAGTTGTTTCTTTTAATTTTGTTAACAATACTGGTGTCTTTACGAATATTCACTGCCCAACGTGACCTTACACAAATGTAAATTTAAAGGTCAAGGTCATTTATTTAAGCAAACTTGGCAGCCTTTTACACTTGCATGCTTCAGGCTAAATTTAGTGATCACGTGATCCATCTGTTCACGTGATCACTCAGTCAAAATGGCGTATGTTCGACTGTTTGCGCTAGAATATCTATCACCATGAAATAAAGGCAAGTCGCTTACAAACAACTTTAACCCTCTTTGCTAACAGACTTAAATTATTGCTTGCTTTCTTTTAGGACCATACTTTGTTGATGGTAATTGATACAGAGCCTGGTCAGACGCAAACTCACACGTGTTTTTCATATAACATGTGTTTCGTGGATCAGTGATAGCAAGATGAAATCTGATATTTTCTTTTATAAAAATGTTGGTCATTACAACTGATGTGTTCCCTCAGAGTTGATCAAGCTTTCTCATTTTAAGAAAATCCAAACTGATCAATGATTACATTGCTTGTCTTAATCTTTAGCTACATGTAATTATAAAACACCCTTTTCAAATGCTGTTATGTAATATGCATAAAGCAGTGAATCTTTTTGTGTTACATAAAAATATAATTTCATATCATCAGAATCTGAATGTTTGTACTTATTTTTTTTAACCTTACACAACTTTTTGTTGTTTGCATTATATATACAATATGATTAATATCCAAAATTAATATAAATATTCTTTATCACTTTCAAAATTAGTTTATTGCTTTAAAATTGAGTAAAAATGTTGATATTCATGTCGCGCACAAATCTCCCTTATTTTAGGCAAATCTCCCTTAAAATAATCATCAATCTCCGTTATTGGTCTCCTGAAAGTGTGGCATTTATGCTGTTAATTATTAGTGAAAGATCTTGGACTTATTTTTACGTGATCTAGCAAAGTATTTAATCATAAGACAGTTACCTGTACAATAGCAAACTCGAAGAGACTCGGCAAAAATCAGACCCCGCAGATCGTCAGTACCAACCACAGTGTAATATATGCATGTGATTATTTATTTATTTAATACCATATTTCGTTCCATTAATGCATTAAAATCACAGACACATTGATGACTTGAACATTACAATAAGCAGACATCTGTCTCCGTCCGTATCTTCATCTGTGTACCATTGTTGTGGTCATTTATTTCCTACATAAAATACTGTGTTATCGATAGGGCTGGGATGATACAGTGATGCCCCGATCTGATACGTATCACGATACTAGAGCTACGATCCGATACATATCGTGATACATAGAGAAACCATATTTAAACATAATACATTTGTTTCAATAAAATACAAAGTACCTTTTGTAGTAAATGCAAGTTAATCATCATTTTCAAACACTGGAACTTCGAGTGGAAGGCCAAACGTTTTCCATACATCGGATTTTGATCCAAGAGGCAATTTCAAAGCTACCCAGTTGTTCGTCATGATGTTTGGTTTGTTATGAACTGTTTTCGTTATAATAAATACCCATATCTCAAATAATACTGAACAGATCTTTGTTCGAGAACCACCCAAAAACGGAGAATTTAGTACTCTTTAGTACCACTTTTGCACTGAATTTGTAATGAATATTAATAAAAATTATATCAGCTTAAAGCATATAAAATTATCTTATCTAGAGTGTGTCTCGAACAGAAATCGGTTCGGTAATAAAAGAGTTATGGACCAATAAAGATGGAAATTTACATGTAACTTTGATGATTTTGCTAATTCATTCGCTGCTAGCACCCTGCGAACACCCTGCGAACATCCCGCAGTTACGAGCGATAGGGCTTACTATGTTCCGCTCCCGCAGGGTTTGAGTACAAAATCACCCTCCCAGTACTGCATGTGGTATTAAACTTAAGATGGGGTATTATGTTTTAGCATTCTTAGGATGTGGTAGTATATGTTGTAGTATACTTAGTATGTGGTGGTATACTTAGGATTTGAAAGTATATGTTGGTGTATATTTAGGATGTGGTGGTATACTTAGGATGTGTTAGTATACTTACAGTACAGCTCAAGTGGTCATTGCTAAATCCACGCTATATCGCGGACAAAATGAGGCTGTCCACTCAAATTCAAATTCAAATTCTTTATTGCATTTATAGCTTTACAGCTCATTTGCATTGTACAGATGTAATAGTACAAAATTCAGTTGGCGTATATACGGGACACTGCACATATAATTATATCTATTAATTAGAGAATGGACATTACATCAGAGATTTTCTCAAATTATTTGCGTCGTACACAAATTTACTTAAAAGATTTAGCTCTTTTACATTTGTTGTGCTTAACAGTTGGACAAGCTTAAATACACATGGCTTTTTCCAATAATATTTTTTTTTATAAATTTCTGCCTTAGATATTGATAAACTGGACATACAAGGAAAAAATGGAATTCATCCTCATGATCACGATCACAAAATTTACAGATACGTTCACTCCTAACGATATTAGAATAACGTCCTGACTCAATACACAAGTTATGTGCTGATAACCTCATTTTTGTCAATACAATACAATTTTTCTTTGGTATATATTTAGTCAAATAACTTTGCAATACAACATCACTTACCAAGTGTCGATATAAATGGCACTAAGGCGAGTTTTCTAAAATAACAGATAATTCTTGACGTGCTATGTCTTAATCCTTTGCTTGATCAAAGGTAAGATATTTGAATTTATTGAATGTTGGTTTAACCATACTTCACCATAACCAAGACTGAACAACATATCTTTTGACACATTCAACCCAGTTAAATACAGTATTTGATTTTGGTAAATTCAATAAAACATCATATGCTGTTTTCAAAATACAGTTATTAGAATTTATAATTTTGAACCAGTATTTTATCATACAATATTTTCTGGTATATAAAAGTGGAAAACGACCCAATTCAAAATAAATCATAACATTGCATGTGGATTTTTTAACATAAAATATCCTTTTACAAAATTCTAGGTGTATCTTTTCAATATCTGGTGCTTTACAGCCACCCCAGACTTCAGATGCATAACTTAATACACTGTTCACATATGTATCAAATAAATTCAAAAGTGTAACATAATTCAATTGCATAGATTTACATTTTGAAAAAAGGGCAAATACTGCCTTTCGCCCTTGTTCAGACAACTTTTTTTGTAATGTATTAAATTTATTATTAAATCTAAAAACAACTCCCAAATATGTAAATTGGTCTACAACTTCCAACTGTTTACCATCGTAAAACCAACAATCACCTTTATGTAATTTGCCACTTTTTCTAAATATAATTATTTTTGTTTTTTCCACATTTACAGTTAGACTCCATGTCTGAGAGTAGTTATATAGGTTATCTAACATATTTTGCAAATCACTCGCAGACTCAGCAAAAAGGACTAAGTCATCTGCATACAATACATATTCGTACGCTTCGTCTCAGCTATTTTGTACTCCCGTTTACTTGCAAGTAGCTGTTCATGATTATCATGAGACTTAACTCTATTAAAAATACGAAGTTTCAACAAATATCGGCCTCTCAGGCGTTGTAGTTCATCATCGATCCACGGTTTGTTTTCCTTTGAGACATGCGACCGAGACCGGAAATTGTATTCAGACCGTGTCGCACGAGCTGACCTCTCAGGCGCTCAGCTTGAATCCACTTTTGTTAATGGAGATAGTAAATCTAACAGCTCATGCCTGACATTGTAAACACTACTGTTAATATATATAGACTCTGGGGTTAATTCACCATCAACATTACTTGCAGTATTAATCCTATCGATATCATCACATATTATAGTAATACATTGATTCTCAATGGCATCGTCCCATTTATGTACAGGCCTCTTAGAGACTGATAAATCTACCTCCGCCTTGTCACCAGGTAAATTCGACTGAATTTGGATATGTAGAGGAGCGTGATCCGCGAATTCTGTGAAACTATAATACAAACAATAAAATTTTCTATAATCGGGATAAGCTGGGGATGTATAATTAGATAATCTATTACACTCATACATATGTACTAATATAATTAGCAAAAGATTTATCCTCTAATTTACCAATGAGACCACCATTAATGTTCCATGAGATTATCTTAAGTTGTCTCGCATTGTGTCAAAGACTCTGTGTATTCCTATTTACGTCCTGTTCGTCCGTTCTGCGTGTTCTTCCTTGTGCTGGTAAGTGTTGCTTGCTTTACACAGGGCCCTGTGTACAGGGACCTGTCTATATATAACTTGTCCTTCACAATCACTGCACGTTTTCCTTCTACTCACGACTTTTTACACACAGGCCACAACTCCTGTCGTACAGCTTGAATTTCCTTCGGGTACTGCTCGCTAATTAAAATCTGCGTTCCCAATAATTTTTTTGACTTTTTCCGTACATTTTCCCGTTGCTGGTAAGAGTTAAATTTCACGACAATGGGTCGAGGTTTCCCGACACGTTTTTCCCCGATTCTGTGAGCTCGGTCGATGGTTACATCATCAATGTCAAGCTTATCGCGACACAGATCACGGACACGCTGTATGCAATCCTCATGTTGTACATTCATCTCCGTCTCGCTCAACTCATTAACTCCAAAAAACAATACATTGTTTCTCATAGAACGTGATTGGATGTCAACAACAGAGTCCGAAAGATTCTTACATTGCGACAGGGTACTGTCTAATAAGGCCTTCACAGAATTTAATTCTGCCCCGAGCATTTCCATATCTTTCTTATCCTAGTCAAATTTTTCACTCATAAACTGCTGACTTTTCTCTACTTCACTCACCCGGTCACCAAGGTTCCTGACATCAGTTTTTACTTCGTTTAAAGTTCTTTCAATCGAGTCAAGTTTGCCCAACCTCATATTCATACCTTCAACTTTTTCCATAAGTGCCTGAGCCCATCCCGACGTAGAATCCGAGTTTTGCGTGGGTACATGAACAGCCTGGGGCCCTGATAAGGGGTACATCATCATGGGTGCTGGCATATTAGTCAATGTTGGTGATACGATATTTTGATATGCCTGATAATTTTGACTATTGGTACTGTTCATACTGTTCATATACTGGGGACTGCCCTGGCTACATTGGACTGACATTGCCTGCCCGTTCGACATACTAGCTATGCCTGTACTCGACCCATACACCTGTACACGTGTGCACGACTGACCTTTCTTTCCTTTGCCTTTGTTGGTATTCTCCTGTTCTTTCTCCGCCTTTTTCTTCTTCCTTGGAGGCATTTAAATAGATGACATGGACAAAAACACCACAAGGAACATACTGAAATACTTTTCACCGGCACGGACATCTAGGGAATCACTCTACAGCTCACAAATTCCCGGAGCCGATCTCATGCGTGCACCCCCGTATGCCGCCATCGGATGTCCAAGAGTGGACAAGAAGTCCACGCAATACTGCGAGCCGTGACGGATCAGCATATACCGCGGACGTCCACGCTATACGACGATATGTCGCGGACCACCAGATACCGCGGTCCACTAGATACCACGAGACAGTGGTCCACTAAATACTGTGGATCACTATCTAGCGTTGGCCCCTAAATCCATGGAAAGAACCACTAAAAAACCATGAAAATCTTAGCCGTGAAAATCCATTGATTAATCGGATATCAAATTAGTCTGTACTAATTATTGTGTACAGTAGCGATCCTCTACATATTGCCGTATTCCAGAAACACATGTAAAGGTAGTGCAAGACAAAAAATACACTAAAGATGAAATAAAAGTATAAATAGTTTTAGAAGAACATTTTATCATACATGGTTCATAAGTGTTTTGCTTCTAAAGTGTTTCATTTCGGGTTGGGACGATGTAGTTCAGGACGGCGGACAAACCAGTTCTTACAGATGGTTTTGAAATTTGAATATTAGTTTTATTCGTAAGAAGCTATTTTTTATTGTTGCGTCGACTCTAATTGGTTGATTGGCGGAGTCTGAGTGAATTGATAAAGAGTGATCGGGTGTAGCATTGCCTCGGGCTTTGTTATTTGCTTTGCTTTTGAACTTGTTAGAAACTGAGTGTGCATTGGATTTTCGTAATTGATATGCAAAAATAAATGAGACACTGATAATATCTGACTAATTTTCAGAATACCTTTTGAATTTTTGAAATAAAGAGATGACCAATATATTTGTATCAATAAAGAAGATTCTATATACATTGTAGTTAGTAAACTACTATTTGTAACTAGGAAATGGCAGTCGTCTTCGCTAGTCATTTTCTATGAAACATACATGTACATATACTAGCACCTTGCCAGATTTGTAATTTTTTTTTCATGCATTTTCCACCTTTTATTTAGTGTTAACTTTTATTGTTTCATACAGACAAAATACAACAAATATCGCTTCAGGACTGAACAGGATATGGACTGTACCTTTACTGAGAAACAATAACGTTTCAGAAAATACATCAATTACAATGAATTGAACTCTTGTTGCATCAATAATTTATTCTATTTTATCAAAATGTACAGCCAGGATTTGCGTGATAGTTTGAAAATATGGACGGTGTATACCATTTTACTGCCTAAATCTTCTGCTGGATTTTATATACAAAATGTACTTTGTATGTATTGTGATTGTTACCGTGCTGCTAACGATTGCTCTTTCTCCATATTAACAAAATGAAAATATAAATTTTCAAATTAAGAGCAAAAGATAAAAGTTTTCCGAGAAAACAACATCCGGATGTGAAAATCTAGAGGATATTTTTCAGATTAAGATAAATTCTACCTATAGTGTTTCACCTATTGTTCGGCTGTACAGAACCGATGTTTACACTGTCTCTGTTCTTGATACAAATGAAATTATCTTGAGGATGAATAATTTTATGTCTTTATGTTCAATAATTAAAAGCTATTGACGCTATGAGT
Source organism: Pecten maximus (assembly GCF_902652985.1). Classification (NCBI taxonomy): domain Eukaryota; kingdom Metazoa; phylum Mollusca; class Bivalvia; order Pectinida; family Pectinidae; genus Pecten; species Pecten maximus. Next base: position 29,606,623 of record NC_047033.1, read on the forward strand.
TGTATCTAATAATAAAGAAATGATTAACGATGATTCGTGTATTGTTGTAGGATGTACAACGAGGACGAGGATATTTTGCAATTAAATAAATAAGAAGGCCGCAGTTATTACTGAAAATTGCAAAATATCCGAATCCGAGTTGTATATCCTGCATATCCTCGATTAATAGTAAAATGTGTTCAGGATTGTGCATAGAGTTTCTGTCACATTTCGACTCCCTTTTTTCAGGTTGAACTGATTTCCCTATAAGGACAAAAGATAATTTACTTCACGTTCTAGTAACCAATGATACATTGCATTTATTTGCTGCTAAGAGTCTGCTAGGAGTATATCTTTTTCCCGCGTTTCGGAGAATACACAGAGTATGCGTTGACAGGTTGTCTGTCTCGTGCATTGGCAATAGCCAATCAGATAGGGTCATGGGTTAGGTGTAGATCGGGTATAGGTTGGGTAGTCATTCTAGCTCAGAACCTCGCATATGTAGTACGGCAAAATGGAAATTTTGCATACAGTAGATATATTGCATTTATAGAGGCATGTTAGGGTGTCGCTAAATGGTTAGAAATCCCAGCTAAAGAAAGAAAAAAATCTTAAGCATTGTCGGGCTGGTACACCTCCTGTTCTCCTATAAAAAGGTTTCAGGTTGGGTGGCGCGCTTGTTTTTTTAGGATTTTAATGTGACACCCTGTGAGAGGGAATGAGAAGGAGAAACATTCAGACGTATCTAATGTTCTTTACTTGCGATTTTTGAATAAATGCCGTCTCCGTCCGTACTAGCGGTCAAGCATATGTGTTGGTTTTTGATATATATGTATATATATACGTACGTGTAGGGAGTAAATAGAGGACCGCTTTTATCAGCAGAATTATCATATAGTTCTTTTATTTTCATTTTATTGGCTTTGTATATACCTATACAAGTCTCTGATGAAAGTAATTGACATACTTTTTAATAAGTATAACAATAGTGTAATTGCTTAGAACATAAATGTTTTATCATGGCCTTAGCTATGCTTATACAGACATATGGGCGTGATATTTTGCAAAGGTAAGTGTGTTTACTAGTGTAACATACAGGTAACGGTACACGTGTACAGGTGACAGCTCCAGAGTCTGACCGGGTCTACCCAGCCAAACTCGGTCAGCCGTCACTGATGTGTGTTTGTGTCCATGTTTCTGGTAACATACAGGTAATGTGTACATGTGTATATGACCGGTCTTCCTGAAGAAGTCGCACAGTGGGAAGTTCGGTTAGGGGATACACTTCAGTGTTTAAAATGATAATCTCAAAGAAAACAGTAAGCACAGGTGTCCATGTAATTAACAATGGGTGACTGGACAGGTGTGAAAGAAGACTGCATATGGTTGGCCCTATAGACTGAATCGTGATGTACGCCTCCTCAGGTATATTATATAAAATTTACATTTATAATGTGTGATGCTTACCTGATGTTGGGTTAAACTTGTCCTGTTGGCCCTATAGGCCGAATCGTGATGTACACCTCCTCGGGTATATTATACAAAATTTACATTTATAATGTGTGATGCTCACCGGGTGATGGGTTAAACTTGTCCTGTTTGTCCTTGGTTGATGTACACCTTCTCAGCCATAGGTAGGATGAATTATGACGTCATGGTTAAGGTGGTTTTGTCAGATTGTTCTCTGCTGACAGATGATGCGCCATGCTGATGTAGACATGTGGGGATGACCTAAAAGATATAAGCCGAAAACTAAACAGTACAATATTTAACAGAATAAGTGGTTTGAGGCAAAAATTTTCTGGATCAGACTAAAATCTAATATGGTTTAACTAAGCAATATAAGAAGTTTGATAACTATCTTTCAGGAGCTTCTCAAGACGTAGGGATAAAAAATGTTTATGGACAACGAACGGACGGATGATGTGATAATAAGACGAGAACCTATACATGAAATCTAAAAGATATCCAAGAAAATTGTTATGATGAATGAGAAATCGTAATGCTTAACTTCAATTGTCAGCCATTTTGTTTTCGGATCAGACTCAAAATAAAACTTGAACACTGATAGGAGTTATCTGCCCTTGATGGCGTGTGGTTGTGTTTTCTGAGGCTCCGAATATTTTTCTATTTTCTGGTATTTTTACCAATTATTCGACCTCATTATCGTCATATACAGTATCCTAAGAGGATGAGAGACGATATCCTTCACTAGACTTTCAACATACTTGATGCTGAAGTGACTTTTAGAGCCTGGAACAGGGATTTTCTATCCAGGTGAAAAGTACTCACGATCGCCAAGGATGTCAAACCAACTAACTAGATCCATGTTGGTTCACTTTAACCACAAATTTCACAAGGGAATAAAACATGAAAATGTATTGAAAGGACTTGAGAATGTTATTGACAAAAAAGACTAACGATCAGTGCAAATTATAGAAAGCATGTGCGTTATAACTGTGAGTGACGCTGCTGCAAAAAACAAGCTGTTAATACATGGAATAGTGCTAAGTGGTAAATCTGTGAACCTCCTAGAGGTTGAGAAAAACATTACAAATGTGACTATTAAAGACATCCCTTACATGATGACCGACACTGCAGTCACTACTTTTATGGCCCAATTTGGGGAGGTAATACACGGAAGCTTAAAAAGGGGCACCATTAGGGGGACAGACATTGAGAACGGGACAAGATATGTGCAACTTGCCAACTGTTGTCAAATTCTCCCACTCACAACTTCCTTCGGAAGGTTTCAAGTAAGGCTATTTGCAGATAATAACAAGACCCCGTGTTTTAGGTGCAACCAATTCAAACAGATCATCCGTCATTTAGGTGCCCACTGAAAGATCTGCAGAGTGTAAGGAAATGTTATAAGTGCAACGCGACAGATCACTTAATTCGAGATTGTCTCGAAAACAATGAAAGGACCTGTCATTTCTGTGGTCAAATTGGACACATACAGAGAGACTGTCAAAACAGATTGGAACACGATGCTAGACAGAAATATGGACAATATGCCAACGAAATTATGGAAGGCGAGGCAGCAAAAAATGGTACAACGGAAAATGACTCACAAAATATACACGACAACAGTGAAACCATACCTAAGGAGAATGTGTCCGACATCAACGCGACAGCTGGAAACTCTACAGACTCGAGCTCGTGTTTTAGTAGGCCTAAATGTGTGTTGCTAGGTGCATCTAATTGTACTAGACTAAAAAACGACTCAAAAAACATTGTCAACGCAGCAATATCGGGAACGACGTTCACCAGAATAGACGACACGATAAATAAAGCCATAGACACAATAAACGAGACTGACGAGGTGAACAAAGTAGTAGTTTGTCTAGGCACGAATGACATTTCTGGAAATAAACAGGAAGCTACGAACGTAAACATCAGTGTCACTGAGGCGCTTGCCAAGGGTCCCCGTGATTTCGTGTACGCCGTACCCGGTCCCGGACCCGATCCCCGTACCAGGAATATTGATATTATTTTTTTTTCTCGACAATGGCTCAATGAATAAATCTCATGTTTTTCTTATAAATCCTGATTAAGATTTGAAAAATCTGACATTTAAAATAAAATGGAAGTAATACCTACAACTTTAGTTATCGTCGATTTACATATTTAAGAGTGTGATTTTGTGTACGCCGCACTCAACCGTGAAAAGTTACGGTTTTTGGCTGTTTATTCGTAAAGAAGGGTTTATTTTTATGATATTTTCGATTCCATACATTAAGTAAACCTAGTTGTTGATACAAATATAGTTTTAATTACAAAAGCTACTTATTTCATTTCAAATCTTGCCTTTTTTTTTTAGATCGCGGCGATGATCACTGGGTTTTTGTTTACGCCCGGTCCCGTACCAAGGGCAGACTACTCCAGATCCACCGTCCCGTGCTTAGTCTACTGGTTTATGAGTAGCGTGTATTTTCTGTATACATACATGTATACCAGATGTTCTATAGCATTTGATACATAATATGGCAACCTAGCTGTCGTATGAATGTAAATGTCTTTATCTAATATGTGTAGAACTTTCAGCCACTGATTTTTTTCCTTGGAAATAAAAAAAATATATATACCAATTGAAATGCATTCAAAAAGATGACAATCTCATACAATCAGTATCGAATTCTAAATCCTCATTCCCGTTGAACCCATTAAAACAAAATTCTACTAGGTTATAATTAACAAAAGCGAAAATTCCAGTCAACCCCATTCGTCTGCTGATGTACGTTAGTTAAAATCGTTTTCAAAAGTTTCCTATTTCTCCCATATGCTGATGATATCTACATTTCCAAAGATGCTGAAAAATGAACCTTATGTTTAGTATTACATATCAAACTATCAAGTACATAATAATATATATATACTTCACTACCATGTACCTCTTTTACTGATACTACCCAAAGGTCATCAACTGTATGATGGATTTGTGCTGCTGCTGCTGTAGTTGGTTTCTTTCGCAGTGCATGATTAATCCCACCTACCGTTTTTCAAAACTGGTGCGTAAACTGTATCTTGCATACCGTTTATATGGGGAAACCGGTTTTTTTTTCAGAATGTTTTGAATGTAGCACATGGTATTTCCACAGATCTTTTTATCCATTAAAATATCATTTTTTGTCTTTAAAACTTTTGGTACTCTTACCGTTATCCATCCAGATACGCTTTGTTTCGACTGGCTTACATTAGTGGTCTATCATCTTAAAGATCCACCAAAATCACCTTTGATTTGTGTCTTTTTGGCAGAGAGTCTTTTTCTGTTAGATTGTATTTTAAATTAGGACTATTTTTAATAGCGGGCTCATCAATCTGGGTATCTTCTACCGACTGTCTAATACTTACTTCTTTTGAACGATCTTCTGTCTCTTCTATGATATTTGATAACCTCCTATGTGTTAAAGATAATCTCGACCTAGGTTTATTTTTTTTCGGAGTACCGATGTCTGATATATCGTAGAGAGGAGATGCTGATGCTGATTTTATAGGAGAAACTTGTAGTGCTTGGTGTTGAACACATAACTTTTAAGTACTGATTCGCCTAACTTAGTTAACTTACTGTCTGGCGCTGGAACTATATCGGTATCGCTCATTTCTCTTACCCTTTATTAAACTTAGGCCATCATCAGGATGACAAACTATCGTTCGAAACTGTACATTTGTATAGATACCAGATTGCATTTGGTGCATAACTACATACAGTACACAATATTAATTTTCTCTCACTTTTTCACTATTGTAATTTTCGCTAAATCTTTCACTTGTTAAATTAAATTACATCACTAAAACATCGTTCGATATGATTGATAATTAATGTATCTAGAATAAAATTCATATATAAACATCTGGTATTAGACAATACACGCTACTCATAAACCAGTAGTCTTAGCACGGGGCGGTGGATCGGGAGTAGTCTGCCCTTGGTACGGGACCGGGCGTAAACAAAAAACCCAGTGACCATCGCCGCGATCTAAAAAAAGGCAAGATTTGAAATGAAATAAGTAGTTTTTGTAATTAAAACGTATACTTGTATCAACAACTAGGTTTACTTAATGTATGGAATCGAAAATATCATAAAAGTAAATCTTTATTTACGAATAAACAGTCAAAAACCGTAACTTTTCACGGTTGAGTGCGGCGTACACAAAATCACACTCTGAAAAATGTAAATCGACGATTACTAAAGTTGTAGGTATTACTTCCATTTTATTTCAAATGTTAGATTTTTCAAATCTTAATCAGGATTTATAAGAAAAACATGAGATTTATTCATAGAGCCGTTGTTGAGAGAAAAAATAATATCAATATTCCTGGTACGGGGATCGGGTCCGGGACCGGGTGCGGCGTACACGAAATCACGGGGACCCTTGCCAAGGTCAAGGACTCATTTCCGGAAGTAAACAATATTGGTTTGTGTACAATACTCCCTCGGAAAGGTAAGAGTGCAAACATTAACATGCTCAACGAAACAACTGTCGAAGTCAATACTTCTATAACAAAACTGTGCGAAAGAGACGAAAAGCTCAAACTCGTTGACTTGTATGGAGCTTTTGTGCACAACGGTTCACCTATAAAAGCAAATTTTGACTCAAATGATCATAGTGTTGTCCTACTCCAATAATATTAGAGGTTCGCATGTGGGTTAATGTTGCATTTATAATTAAAAAGAACAAAAATCGTCATGTTTTTATATAAATTCAATATTTAATGATTTCCCTGTAAGTTCTGTTTGTTTTCTTGATCGGATTTTAATGTTAGGTGTCCAACGTCTTTATCGGGATGTTTTCGTCGGTCCTCCAGTTCTCGCGTGGTCACGTGACCGGCACGAAGGACTACATTAACACTTGGTCGGTAAATATGGCCAGAGCACCCGACCAACGTATTTTGTCGTACAAGCAAATATGATGCACTTATTCATCGTGCTAAGAAACCGAGAAAAAGTGCTGTACATTCTTATTTTTATTCAAGTATGGTTACATAACGGCGTTATAAACTGATCTTAATTGACGAAGTGCCGATTAATTGACTACTTTTTAAGTAATTTTGACGATGTTTGTCATTTTCGTAAGAATGTACAGCACTTTTCGTTGTTCTCATACAATTACCTTCACGCTCTTACCTGTTTCATAATTATTGATTTAGGGTAGTCGGGTGCTCTAGAACGATTTATAGAGAAAGTGTTAATGTTCATTCTCCAATATTGGAACTCTTCAGTGTTTTAAGTATCGAAATCGGCATATAGAAAAGAACAAACGTTAATAAACGAATGCAATGGATCGTAATTAATTCAAATAATTATTTACAGATGATTTCCAAAGACATAAGGTATAGTTAGACGTTTTCGGCTGTACATGCAAGTTTATAAATTCGACACTGATAAAACCACCGTCCTCGTCGTTGCCATGACAGCCGATCGAAGCTCCGATCACGAATGCACTGTCAAAGTGAAAGTTGAAGTATTTTTCGCAACATGCCGTTTAAACTTAAAATTACATGCACACCTCATATTGATTGGGGTTGTTTAATCATACCTGATCAATTGAATTGTAAGAAAACTAACAAAAACACTAAAAAACACAGAATGAAGCCTTCGTGTCAGGCAGTGCAGACACAACGCGGGATCTGTAAACAATGTGACGTCATTTGAATGTACAAGTTGCAACAATGTACAACAATGTATTTTTTACATGAATACACTAATGAGCAACAAAACAGGACGCAACATTAACCCACATGCGTTTAACAGGAAACTTTTGACAGGCTGTCATCATCATGTAACCTCATATCCCCTCAGCGTGTTTTTCTTGTAGCTGCCAGCGCCCTGATTCTAGGGCGCGACGAAAAAAGTGTCATAAACCATTTAAAGCGATAATTCATGTTAACAAATATGTGTACGCTTACTTGTTGATGAAGTATCAATCCATTTATGCACAAACTGTTGATGGACACTTCTTAAATATAATTATATCCACAATAATTCACTTGCAACCTACTGTGTTCAAATATTTGGTCACTAAAACAACTTTGCTGTCCCGGTTATTATAAAATATTGAATGCAAATAAAACGGAAAACGTAGCGTAATATTTTCATAGACTGGATTACCTGCCGTAGTTTTTCTACTCTCCGCTAGGCTTCGCTTCGAAAATAGTATCATGAGCGCAACCTAGCGGAGACAAATGGTACTAAGGCAGGTAATCCAGTCTAAATATTTTCACAGGGTTTCGTTTGTTTCGTCTATTTCAACTCTATATTTTGATAAACCGGAAATAACCTCGAGAGGTCACAATCAAAACAAGTAAGGCGGTATATACAAATGGGACCTACGCTTAAATGACAAAAGAGGCTAATAATAACTGATCTTTGATAAAGATATGGACACATGTTGTGTGACTTTGTGTATTTATGATAGATAAATAGAATAAGGTAGGTCAGATCATATGAAATGTGAGTAAAGATAACTTTTAAACGACTTTAATTAGGTGGGTCACAGCAACAGGTTTTATGTGCGGTGGTGATTAGAGGTCGCAATATCCACCAATGTAATCAGGTGGAATAAGGCCTCATATACGTATAGGAGTAAGTGGTGTCCATGTTAACAAAGCTGGCGCGGAGAAAATCATGAATATGATAGACTCTTTTGCTGATTCTGATTTCACTCCGTCGGCCAGATTGTCTTTTAACACCCCAAATGTTAGAAAACGCTTTCGCAGTAGCATGACAACACCACCAGAAGACAGACAATTGTCTAAATCTTCTAGAAATGACGAATAGATCTAGATCTGATCACAATAAGCTATAGTCAAAAAGAGGTAGACCACTGACCCGTCATGTATATATTGTATATATATATCTATTGGAATGAACCCATATTTTTCTATCATGTTTAGCATAACGATGATGGTGTATTATGGTATAGAGAGGTTAAATGATTATCTAACTAAGTTTGCTGATTGTTTGAAGGTGATAATGCAGCTTTATTCAAATAAGTGTATAATATATAAATATAATGCATGTATAAAGTATAATAACAATACTTTAAAATGTTTTAAGTGTAAACGGTATGAGAAAAAAGTAATAAGAGAGCAAGATGAGAAGTAAAAACATGATATTATTTGTATACAATGAATATATTGTATGGATTGGATGTGGTAAAATGGAAATTGTCGAAAATGAATCCAGAATGTATAATATGTAAATATAAGACATGTATAAAAGATAATGTGCTACAATGAAGTCTAATAATACTTTAAAATGTGCTAGCTTAAATGTAAATGGTATGAGAAATAGTAGCAAGAGAGCAAGATTAATGCACTGGATGAAAAGTAGAAAAATTGATATTATTTGTATACAAGAAACACACTGTGTAGATTCGGATGTTGTAAAATGGAAAAATGAATGGAAGGATATATATAAGAGGTGGAGAAAGTATTTGGAATAATGGAACAACCGAATCGAGAGGTGTTGCCATTCTATTTACTAGAAAAATAGAATCTTACATAAAAATAACCGAAAATTTGAGATAACCATGGGAGAATTTTATCCTCTAAAATGTCAACAGAAAATAAAACCTTTCAGATAATTAACATTTACACACCAAATAAAGGGAATGAAAGGAAGCATTTTTTTTTTTTTTTTTTTTTTTTTGTATTTGTTTTATTTTTCAATATTAAGCATGATAAACATAAATGACAAAAACATCTTTCACACACTCACACATTCTCAATTAAATAGAAGGTACATTTTAATAGTACATATCATCGACTTTCAATACCACTATAAAGCTTTTCACTGCAGGAAAGAGATAAAATGAAAAAAAAAAAAAAATACAAAAAAACAAGGGGAGAATAAGCATGTGTAGGTAAAATAAGTGGATACTAAGTACATACAAGGTATATTAAGTTCATACATAAATAAATAAGTAGATAAATACACAAATAAATAAAGTAGCAAGAAAGCAGATAGATGGTAATATGCTTGTACCTATTAGCCAAACAAACATACAAACAAGCATTTTCACACCCATACACACCCTTACACACAGACACACCCTCACACGCAGACACACACACACTCACACACATACACACACAAAAGTGAGAGAGACAGAAGAGAGAGAGAAGAGAGAGAGAGAGAGAGAGAGAGAGATGTGGGAGGGGGAGGAGAGAAGAGAGGGAAGAGGTATATTTTCCTTTAAACATTTGATGATATAATAGATTTTGTAAAGAATACATAAATATATATGTATATCTATAAATGATATACAGAGTGCTAAAACTAATAATAAAAGTATGTAAATTAATCAACTTCGTAAATCTAATAAGTGAATATACACTTACTTTATCGATTAAAAGCCTGAATATTACAATATATAACAAGAGTTCCAATATATGACCGTTGTCGAAGGGCGTGTAATCATATATATAATACTTCATGGCTGTTCAAGGTCATTTAAAAACACTGGAAGTTTGATATTAAAGGTCTAATAGAGGTTTCCATTTATTCCATTGTTTTTTAATACTTTCTTTTTGACCCTTTATGTATTTTTGAACCTTGAAATTATCTTTAATGGTATTAATCAAAGCGTTGATAGTTTTTTATAATAATCAATATTTCATTATCAACATAGCTACATTGGTGTGAAACTATTCCAAAAAGAAAAAGATTCTTTATTATAAGCAAAAGGTACTAAAAGTCTATCTAACAAGTTTTCTAATCTCTGTAGGAACACTTGTACTTCTCTACATTCCCATAAGCAATGCAAAATTGACTCATTTTCTAAATTACAAAAAGTACATAAAGGACTTGGTTTTAAGTTTATTTTATGGAGAAAGGTGTTTGTTACTAAAATATGGTGGATGATTCTAGTTTGAAACCATATCAATTTTGAATTTTTAGTTACTGTAAAAGGAAGTTTATATATTTTTGACCATTTTTCTTGGTTCCATTTACTGGTGCCAGTAGGGGAAGCATTTTTTTAACACACTAGGTAGGCTCATCATAACTGATAATAATACTGAAAATATTTTAATTGGTGATTTTAATTGTGTTCTGGATAAGTCAAAAGATAGGAATTCAAACCAAAATATGGATGACATAGGTTGTAATGAATTAAGCACATTGATTGCTACCTACAGCTTACAGGACATATGGCGAATACACAACCCAGTTACAGTTCAGTATACTTTTCAACGTGGACTATCAAAGTCACGAATTGACATGATTCTAACACATGAAAATATATCATCGTTATTGAGTAATATAAAAATTAAACATTGTCCTTATAGTGACCATAAGTCTATTTCAATGAAATTACTTTTATATGAGTCTGATAGAGGGCCGGGTTCATGGAAATTAAGTGAAAAGGTTATTAAAAGTGATATTTTTCAAAATTCATTAGAAGCTTGCTGGAAACATTGGATAAAAGAAATAGACATGTATGAAACTATTCTTGAATGGTGGGATATTACCAAAATAAAGATAAAAGAACTGGCAATGGAATAAAAACACCTGGGTCTGATAAACAGACTCTGGAGGCCTAGAATGCGGATGTAGACAGGGCAGGGTATACCATCACGACGGGCACATTAAACTAAGCACTATATTCAAAACTTAGAATTTCATGCTCATATCAGCTCAGACTTGAGACAATTTCTTAATCGCTCATTAGAGTGAACATGATTTTCATATAGCGCTCTACGTTATATGTTTACACTCCATACTGTGTAGCTACAAATAATCTATACAACAAAAATACATTCATTCACATGTACAGTTCAAATCAATTTGAAGTGGAATTTTGTTTTTCACTTATGTACATTGCATCAAATATTCTCCGCAATAGTATATGAACCATACATATAACTGTAACTGCATGATACATATGTATATGTATGGTATATATATTATGTTAATTAATGTTAGTGAGATGTGAATGTAGCTATAACTTACTGGATGTATTGATATCATCGATTTCAAAATCAGAGCTTTTTTTTTAATCTGCAGCATCTGTCAGATGAAAATGTAGTTCGAATGCCCAAACTGGATGAACTGTACATGTAGTAGCATTCTTCGAAGTCCATTATGAATGCTTTTCATGCAAATGTATTTCTATCAATTGTTCATGTGTTTAAATTATTAGAACACTGAAGTAATTTTTATTTTCATAAAAATGGAAGTACTGCTTATCTTTAAAACTAAATTGGATATTGATAAGATAAATTTGCCAAGATGTTAAAAATCAAACCTTATTAAGTAGAATCTAAACAGTTGTAAATGACTAAGCCCACTATTCTTTAAGGGACATCACGGTAAAAACGTTATTTTCATTGAATGTACGTGTTTTTTTCCTTTCCAGTTATGTTTCTGTGCTGTCCCAATGTTTACAGTCGATCCCTATGTTTAGCTTGACCACACGATTTAGTTAGGAATACCCCTCTAAATTTAGCGCGGAAATTATTTTTAAATCATCACGTGACTGTTTTGAAATCGAGGCAACACAAATATTCCATCTGGGTTAGTTGGATAACAATATTATACAGTGTTTTAAATGTTAAATTATATGTTCTGTATATATTCCGGCTCACATATTTATGTGCAAATAAGTGTAAACACTGTACATATAGTATACTGACAGTAGCGATGTACTGGTACAGACTGTATAAATATTACTGAGTTTGTGTAACTATTACCGACTTTGTGTAAATATTACCGAGATTGTCTTGACCTAGCTACTTTCCAGCAATCAAGCAGAATGCAAGCAGCATCCGTATTACTGCTGTTCATGTTTGAACTGTATTGTACTGTTTCCCCGGTTTAATTCTAGGATTGTGTTTGACCCATTTTCCTATTATTCTCTTCATTGCAGAAGCTGTTATCGTTTTCAACCGCAGTCGATTACATTGGAAGCCATTTTATCGTATATGTCACAAAATTAGCATACTCATTCTCTTCATTGCAGAAGCTGTTATCGTTTTCAACCGCAGTCGATTCACATTGGAAGCCATTTTATCGTATATGTCACAAAATTAGCATACTCAGACTATTGATCAACGAATTGTGATAACCTTTTTATAATAAATAATTTATGTTTTTTATGTACATATTTCATCAAATTCGAATGGTTATTGTTCATAAGGATATCTTTTTAAAAGACATACCCAATAATACGAAAAAAATACAAAATAAAAATTGGTTTACCGTGATGTCCCTTTAACAACAAAATTACTTATTTTTGATTCTCTGTCAAATTTAATCAGGTTACTTGAAGACTTTGTCAGAAAAGTTAACACATATATACATTATTAATAGTTGCTTTAATTAAATTAATCTGAATTTGAACATTAAACCGACTTAACAATTTAAATGAAAATAATGTGTTTTCACCATTGACCATAATTGATAAGAAGAAAATAATTATTCAACTCAACCTATGATATAGTATGTAACAGCCATCAAGATAATACTATTATCTTTAGTCATGCCAAGTTATTTCACAATAGGATATATGCACAACACAAAAAAGTTTTACACATTTTTGTTGTTTAGATATTGTCATGATGAATAGACAACTTTTTTCTTTCGTAAAAAAAAACATCTATATAATCTAACCATCTGCAGACTACATCAATCACATGCAAGTTAGTATTTCAGTGAGAAACTGACAGTCAAAGTTGGGTTTGATCACCTACTCTTGCTTTTATTATTGTTTACATTACTGAAAGATGGCGGACAAAATCGGATGCTGGATGAGTGATTTTCAATGTACAAAATAACAACGATATTCCGATGAAACTTTATCAATATTATAACCCATTCAGTAACATGCCACCAAAGAAAAAAAACACGTTTCTAGATGACGATGATGAAAATTCAGCGTGAGGTTAGTAGATTTTTCTTCCGGGTCACAGGTAAGAAGCAATATGGCGCCTCCGAAAAGTCGATTGTATTATTCCGCGTGAAATCTAATGCGTTCAACGCGGAAAAAATATTCTTACGTATCATCGACAGAACATACTTAAATTAAATACTTTGAAAACTATCTTTTTGTGAGGTTCTGTTGTTTTGTCATATATCTAACGAAACTGCAGTGTTGCATTTAACTCCGTAGGTCACGGGACTATTTTTTTTTTTTTTTTTTTTGCGATAGAATATGATTGTGAAGTGGCAGTGGAAGTTGTGTCAGAGCGAACGAAAATGCCAAAAAACCCACATTGTCCTGTCAGCTTCTAAAATACAACAAAACAAAAGGTGATTTTTTTTATGGGAGGCGTGCCTCACATTATAGCATCAGCTATAGGATTTCATTGCGGAACCAATCGTTTGGTACCTCAAGCGGCTATCTCCGTAATCAATTTATCTCGATAGTAGATCTATATTTTGAATGTTGTTATTGTTTATTATAATTCTCATAAAATCCCCCAAAAGAAATATATTTCATTTGACATCGACTTTGAATGCCACCAGAGCCTATTAATTATAACAAAAACATTATATCTACACAAAGTAGGCACACGAGTACTCGGTCAGTTAGTAGGCCAGCTAGTACGCAGGTGACAGACGGTCGAATATTTTACGCGTATCTGATTGTAAGTAAAAACCAACGACCTGCATGAATGAGAAAATAAATAGATAAAGATGGATTTATTTTGAAGAGATAATATTTCAACCGACACATAATGTGTTTATATTTTTATAGGGACGTTTACGCCTGCCATGTTACAATCACCTACGAGATGTGACGTCAAATGTAAATGTATTACCATTCAGTTTTTTTTTTGTTTTTTTTTCAAAATTTCAAGACTTCAAATAAAGTGCTATTACACGAAAAATGTATATATTTGAGACCTCTGGTGGTAGCCTGTTATCAAAAATTTATCGCAGAGTTCCAAATGCGAGAAGGGTTTGCAACCGGTATACTCGTTACAAGAACCGTACCGACATTCGTTTCACAAAAAACCGGTATTTGCAAGAATAAGAACATTAAAATCTGACGTAAAAAACTCGACAAAACAGTTATTTTGCTCATTTGTTTCAATCACTTACTAAAATGATGTCGCAACTTTACCGCTATTTTCTATATAAACATCTATACTAGCTTTACTTGTAGTTTCGTATCCATATGTCTCATTTTTGTTGTGTGTGTTGAAAAGTCGAAATCAGAAATCAATAACTTACAAAAGATTTAATTGTCTCTTTAGATGTCATATTTCATATTTTTGTATCAAAATATGTAATTAAATCAACGATCACGTGATCCGTCTGTTCACGTCTGATCACATGATCAATCGGTCAAAATGGGAGCGCCTTTTGGATACGGGCTTCATCCGAAACTCTGTAGTGTGATGTTTGTCACTAGAGTATTTATCAACACGAATTAAAGGCAAGTTGCTTAAAAGTTGTTAAGCTGTTTGTTCACATGTTTACCTTATTTTTTCTTTAATTACTTAGGACTAAACTTTGCTTACGATTAACGTTAGTGATTCAGAGCCTGATCAGACTGCATCCTTAGAACGAAGTCATACCCTTCCTACACTACTGCTCTGAGACAGTCATATTGTCGGCCAGATCTACGTTATCGCAGCTAGTATTTCATAAAAAAAACATGTATCATGGGTCAGTGATAGTATGCTGAAATCCGATCGTTTATCTTATAAAGCTAACAAAACTATCGTATCTGTTAGTCGTAGTGGTCATTCCGACATTCGTGATGTTTACTGCACTCTTCCCACACAAAGAATATACAGAATTTGGAATTTTTGGAATAATATTAACTGCAGTTGGTTATAGTATTAATAATAAAGACTCATGCCATAGATATCTACATTCAGTTCTTATAACTAATTACAATTGGAATATTTTCAAATCTAAATGATCCATCATTAGGGAGTACTCCAACTGGAAAGGCATGACAATTTTTACAACTGATGATTTAACCAGCTTGTCTTAATCTTCAGCTATAAATGTAACCTTTTCAAATTATTTTATGTAATGTACACAAAGCTGTTAAACTTTTGTGTTATATTGATAAATAGTCCAAGTTTTCTCTGGCCTTGTCACAATGTCTGGTGTAGGGCCGGAGCGCGCTACTATATGAAAACGTGGAATTATATCCGACACCGTTTAATGTCGCTAAGAATTTGGTACAAATACAATAAAATCAGATGTGACGTAACACCTACCATACATATATGGATAAATCATATATCTATTTACCCAAGAACACCAATTTAGTCCCATCTAGGTGTTTTATTTCGTCCGTATAAACTGATAAATAATGAATTTTTGAATTTAATATAATTCACACAGGTTTTGGGAAATGATAAGCTTAGTTTTCTTAATTTAAACTATGCAAGAAGAAAAAACTCAATAAAGGTATTTTCGGTCCATTGCGTTCCGATTCCGGTGGTGACAGGGCCAGAGTAAAATTGGGCTAATTAATAAAATGAAAAATAATCTTAGATAATCAAAATGTTTACCAATTGCATATATACCATATACTACTTTTTGAAGTATATACCCCACCAGGTATTTATATATATATATAATTAATATCTTCAATAAATATTAATATTGCTGTGAAATTGTTTATATTGTAACCCTGGTATTAATACTAACCGCAATATAGCCCTATCACTCAGCTAGAGAGATCTTCTCTTTAGCCAAATTGGTTGAGTGTAAGACTAGTAAGCTAGAGGCCCGGCTTCGATCCCTAGCGGAGGCAGTGATTTCAATTTAATTAAGCATGCGCTCTGTTTGCAATATTTATCACAGGGGGCAGGGGAGGACCAACGTCACAAAAAATGATTGTTAGATAAGTAATCTGATGATGGTGGGCTAATAAATGGACAAAAATGTTTTAGCCAACTCTCGGAAACGTTTTAGAACATTGAATTTATGTCGGAAGCTAACTCCTGTTATGTATGCAGACATTCAGCGTACAATGTGTCTGTCAAAGGTATTGTTCAAAACTGTAAAACTTTACATTGTAGAGCTGAAACACATACATATATATATATACACACACACACATTTATGCTGATAATGTTATTATAATACAGTATGTATATGATCCTTTGACAGGCGGCTCATAATACAAAAAACACAATATATATCATCATAATTATAATTGTATAGCTCTATTTTTTCGTTGAAAGAACATTGTTTGTGTTTGATATTTCCATTGTTCATTTAATTCAAACTCAAAAGTTGTAACTATGACTAGGTGCTGTCATGAATTCAACATATCAACAATTATATGTGTTCTTGTTATTTCTGTTTCTAATTGAATTACATGCATACATAAGTGCACAGATTAATTCTTAAGTGTAAAAAATACATTGTAAATGTTTAATAAAAATTTAACCTGTCATGTTAAACAATATTAATAGAACCATGTGAATATCAATACTATTCTAATACACAACCGTATAATTGACAGTTGTTTGTAGATCAGTATAATAATTAGTCTTTGATAATGTAATTCAATAGTACTAGTCTCTGTGAACTGGACAAGTGGAAGTTTGAAACTTAACTTGACAGTTAAGACCGTCATCAGGATGGTTAAAAGCATTATGTTCATCAGGACGGTTTAAACACCAAACTTTGAACGTTAGCTACTAAAACAGAAATTTGTTTGAAACACTTAAGTAGAAATGTTTAACTATTTAAGTGGAAGCTTGTTTAAACAATAAGTAGAAATGTTAAACAACCTAACTAAAAGTGTTGACTTTAAAGACTTAAGTGGATATGTTTAAATACTTTAGTAGAAGTTTGTTTGAAACTTCAATATGGTTAAAACCATCGTGTACATCAAGACAGTTAAACCATTACACTGTGTGTCCATCAGGATTGAAAACCATTTCATCTAATTAAACTCTTTAAACTCTTGAAAAAAAACGTTTAAGTACCCTTGAATGTATCTATCAACAATCATGTTGATATCAGTTTAATCATTCTTCTTTGCTTTGTTTCAAATATCACCTTTTCATCTGATTAACGCCTCCCTCAGTACTTTCAGTACTTTGATTAATAGCTGAACTTTACTGTATGTCATTTTTTATCGTGAAGTTAAACAAATATTTACTGCATAGCATTACGGAGTTACTGTAAAGCAACGTTTAGATTGGCCAACAGCAGTATCCGCCAGAGGGCATCGTAGATTTTGTCAGCTACCCTCAAAAGCGCTGACATAGACTCAAACTTACGTTTGTGTCAAAAACCTGTATACAAGAGATCCCAAAGGGATCTTGACACCCAACTTTGAAAGATTTTTTAGCCCACCATCATCAGATGGTGGGCTATTCAAATCGCCCTGCGTCCGTTTTCCGTCCCTCCGTATCACCGTCCCTCCGTCCCACCGTCCCTCCGTCCGTCCGTAAACAATTCTTGTTATCGCTAATCCTCAGAAAGTACTGAAGGGATCTTTCTCAAATTTCGTATGTAGGTTTCCCTTGGTGCCTAGTTATGCATATTACATTTTGGGACCGATCAGAAAACAACATGGCCGACAGGCAGCCATCTTGGATTTCGAAAATTGAAGTTTGTTATCGCTATTTCTGAAAAAGTTATGAAGGGATCTTTCTCAAATCTCATATGTAGGTTCCCCTTGGTGCCTAGTTATGCATATTGCATTTTGGGACCGATCGGAAAACAACATGGCCGACAGGCAGCCAACTTGGATTTTGACCATTGAAGTTTGTAATCGCTATTTCTGAGAAAGTACTGAAGGGATCTTTCTCAAATTTCATTTGTAGGTTCCCCTTGGTGTCTAGTTATGTAAATTGCATTTTGGGACCAATCGAAATACATCATGGCCGACAGGCAGCCATCTTGGATTTTGACCATTGAAGTTTGTAATCGCTATTTCTGAGAAAGAACTGGAGGGATCTTTCTCAAATTTTATATGTAGGTTCGTCTTGGTGCCTAGTTATGCATATTGCATTTTGGGACCGATCGGAAAACAACATGGCCGACAGGCAGCCATCTTGGATTTTGACAATTGAAGTTTGTTATCGCTATTTCTGAGAAAGTACTGAATGGATCTTTCTCAAATTTCATATGTAGATTCCCTTGGTGTCTAGTTATGCACATTGCATTTTGGGATCGATCGGAAAACAACATGGCCGACAGGCCGCCATCTTGGATTTTGACCATTGAAGTTTGTTATCGCTAATTCTGAGAAAGTACTGAAGGGATCTTTCTTGAATTTCATATGTAGGTTCCCCTTGGTGCCTAGTTATGCATATTGCATTTTGAGACTAATCAGAAAACAACATGGCCGACAGGCAGCCATCTTGGATTTCGAAAATTGAAACTGGTTATCGCTATTTCTAAGAAACTAATGAAGGGATCTTCCCGAAATTTCATATGTAGGTTTCCCCAGGTGCTTTGTTATGCATAATGCATTTTGAGACCAATCGGAAAACAACATGGCCGACAGGCAGCCATCTTGGATTTTGACCATTTAAGTTTGTTATCGCTATTTCTGAGAAAGTACTGAAGGGATCTTTCTCAAATTTCATATGTAGGTTCCCCTTGGTGTCTAGTTATGCAAATTGCATTTTGGGACCAATCGAAATACAACATGGCCGACAGGCAGCCATCTTGGATTTTGACCATTGAAGTTTGTAATCGCTATTTCTGAGAAAGAACTGGAGGGATCTTTCTCAAATTTTATATGTAGGTTCGTCTTGGTGCCTAGTTATGCATATTGCATTTTGGGACCGATCGGAAAACAACATGGCCGACAGGCAGCCATCTTGGATTTTGACAATTGAAGTTTGTTATCGCTATTTCTGAGAAAGTACTGAAGGGATCTTTCTCAAATTTCATATGTAGATTCCCTTGGTGTCTAGTTATGCACATTGCATTTTGGGATCGATCGGAAAACAACATGGCCGACAGGCCGCCATCTTGGATTTTGACCATTGAAGTTTGTTATCGCTAATTCTGAGAAAGTACAGAAGGGATCTTTCTTGAATTTCATATGTAGGTTCCCCTTGGTGCCTAGTTATGCATATTGCATTTTGAGACTAATCAGAAAACAACATGGCCGACAGGCAGCCATCTTGGATTTCGAAAATTGAAACTGGTTATCGCTATTTCTAAGAAACTAATGAAGGGATCTTCCCGAAATTTCATATGTAGGTTCCCCCAGGTGCTTTGTTATGCATAATGCATTTTGAGACCAATCGGAAAACAACATGGCCGACAGGCAGCCATCTTGGATTTTGACCATTTAAGTTTGTTATCGCTATTTCTCAGAAAGTACTGAAGGAATCTTTCTCAAATTCCATATATAGGTTCCCATTGGCGCCTAATTCTTAAATTTTATATAATGGTTTCCCTTGTTTGAAAAGTACTAGAGGTTTCTTCTGAATTTACACAGATTAGTAAGACTTAGAAGAAGAGAAAAGTAGAGAAAAGATCAATCTGACACGGAACCTAT
>NC_047033.1:29627056-29643799 GCF_902652985.1 Pecten maximus
TACATCTTACACGTGTTTTACTATATATGTGTCAATAAACACACCTGCAATCTTGCACGTGTTTTACTAGATATGTGTCTATCAAAACACATGTTACCTACACGTGTTTTACTATGTATCTGTCTATAAACACACCTGTCAAGTTACACGTGTTTTACTATGTTATTTTTTATAAACACACCTGTCATGTTACACGTGTTTTACTATGTATGTGTCTATAAACACGCATGTAATCTTACACGTGTATTACTATATATGTGTCACTAAACACACCTGTAATCTTACACGTGTTTTACTATATATGTGTTTATACAATAACACAAGTCACATTAGCTCTAAAAGTTACATTTATTGAAAAGCTCTACTTTCATGTATCAACACATTATAATTTTTTGGCATTCTTAGGGGCTACTCTGTAGGATTATTCCTTAAGGTAAATTTGGAATTAACTTGGTAATTTCCAATCCATAGTGATAACCGCAGCCCCTGGGAAATCCCCATAGGTGCAGGGTTGTACATGTTTGCATATAAATCCGAATTGGGGGTAAAATTCAAATATATTGAATTATAAGGCCCCGAATCAATAATTAATTAGGGATAACCTACAGAGTAGTCCAAATTTTTTTGGTTAGACATAAATTGAGCTAACAGCATTAACTGTTCATGTACACGATATAGTTGTTACCAATATCTTGATCGAGAAACAGACATTCAATGTAAATAATATATAATAATGGAGTTGCCACTACAATCTTTAATTTGCACACAATCAATAAACTTACTATATAAACACAAGACTATTTTTTCACCTTAGCCGGATTGATTTACATTTCGATTCTAATTATAAACAACCAATAAAATCACACCCGACAAATACTGTGAGAAACTTATTGGATAAAGTGAGCGGAGCCCATAGACAACCTGTAGGCCAGGGAACCCAGTAGGTCAGATATGGAGACCCCTGAGAGAGCCCCGCTGGTCAGAAGGCTGATCCCCAAGATTAAAGTAACAATCAGGAAAAACCTAACCCAGCAGGTTAAATTGGCCAAGTCTAGGACATGCAGGATAATAATAGACCCAGTGGAGACCCTAACATGTCAGATGGGCAAAGCCCAAATTTAAGGTAAATATGGATGAAAGCCTGTGGGGAACCCAGCAGGTTAGATGGGCGGAGCCCACGACATGCAGGATGGCACTAACCTGTGGTGCACCAATCATGTCAAATTGGCAAATCATAAACTAAAAAATAATGGCAAACCTGTGGGAACCCAGCAGGTTAGATGGGTGGAGCCCAGGACATGCGGGATGGCACTAAAACCAGTGGAGACACTATATATCTAGTAGATCAGATGGGCGAAGCCCAACTAAAGTAAATATGGAGGCAAACCTGTGGGGAACCCAGCAGGTTAGATGGGCGGAGCCCAAAAACATTCAGGATGGAACTACATAAGGTAATGAAAACGGAAAACCTGTGGGGGACCCAGCAGGTTAGATGGGCGGAGCCCATGACATGCAGGATGGCGCTGAAACAGGTGGAGACCCTATAGCTACATATAGCTAGCATTTCAGATGGGCGAGGCCAAACTTAAGGTAAATATGGAGGAAAACCTGTGGGGAACCCAGCAGGTTAGATGGGCGGAGCCCACAACATGCAGGATGGTACTAGTACTAAAAACCTGTGGAGCACCCCGCAGGTCAGATGTGTAAGCCCAATTACGTTAATAAAATGGCAAACGTGTGGCCTGGGGCACTCAGCACATCGATGGTTGAGTCCCAGGGACATGCAGGGAATTTATGTCATATAAATGTATAACACAACTAACACTTGGTAAATATATACACTGGCGACAGATAGGGGCGACAGATAGGGGCGGGAGGGCGGGTCGTCAAAAGAAACATGAACGTAATTCCACCAGCCTCCTCAACTGCTAGACAAAGACTGAAATTAGCGTCACCTAAACTCTTGACCATTGGTCACTATAGTCACGTGATTACCAACAACATACTTAATATTCATGCATAATGACATCATCTAATTGCTGCTGAACAAACGTTACCGAAGGTTAACTCTCCGGCTTATTATATATAAAACCTATTTACATAGATATATGAAGTTGTACATTTGTAACATTAACATGAAAATTCCCTTCCAAGAAAACATTATAAGTCCCGTAGGACCTTACAATATATAATAATCTGACGTTAGATTTGGAGTTAAAGAAACTCAAGATTGTAGAGGACATGTGCTTGTATAAACTTAAATTAACACAAAATTTAAATTTTATACAATAACACAAGTCACATTAGCTCTAAAAGTTACATTTATTGAAAAGCTCTACTTTCATGTATCAACACATTATAATTTTTTGGCATTCTTAGGGGCTACTCTGTAGGATTATTCCTTAAGGTAAATTTGGAATTAACTTGGTAATTTCCAATCCATAGTGATAACCGCAGCCCCTGGGAAATCCCCATAGGTGCAGGGTTGTACATGTTTGCATATAAATCCGAATTGGGGGTAAAATTCAAATATATTGAATTATAAGGCCAAATCGATTGAAATAGATTAACTTAGTTTCAAGAGAGCCCCCAAGAAGGATAAAATTGTGTAGGTAAGATACATCAGTGTGTGCACATCTTATTTTGTGCTGTTTTAATCACCTCTGAGGAAGTTCTAATGTAACGCATATAACAGTTAGATGACCACCTACCTAAAGTTTGTATTAGGTGGTCTTGTACCCCAGCCGCTGCCGCTGTGGTAGCAGCCCCTATTCGAAAAGAATGGCCACAATATTTTGAACCATCGATTCCTAAAATTGATAACAAGTGTCTGACATATGCAATAAATTGATTCCGTGTTAAAACTGAATCATTAACCACAAATAAAGGAGATTCATTCGTAGCCCCTTGTCTTTTCCTTAATTCTATGAATTCGATCATAGTGGTAACTGGACATACAGAAGACACATGATGTCTAAAAATAGGTATTTTAACACCCAGTCTAAAGGGATCCGTTTTGGAACATTTTAACAAAATACAATACGATAAAAGATCATTCGACACTCTAATGTCTTTCAAACATATTATGTCCTGCACAAGCATTTGGGATCTGACTGTGAATTCACCACATCTAAGAAAACCGAAAAATGCCATAGTACATGCACACATCAACATCAGATCAACACAAGGTGAAAAAACACCAGTTCTTAATAAATGACACATGCGTTTCAAAATATCAAATTTGATGGGAAATCTCTTTTGTGTAGATAATGATCCTTGACTTTTCCTAATTCCACGCAAGATACAGTTCAGTCTTTCTGAATTGAGGAAGGGGTTGGTTAAACCAGCCTTCAGGTAATGGAAACGAATTCCTGCTAGGTAGAGTTTGATTGTATTAAACCGTAATCCTAGTTTATGATGACAATAAGACACAAAGTATATGAGAGTGTCCTCGGACAACTGCGGAAGTTGTCCCACAAAAAGAATACCCCATAATGCAGCGAAACGCAACAGGTGCTGAATAGCTACCATGTAAGTTTGTGCTGTTTGAGGGCTGACCGAAAGTTCCCACAAACGATTTACTTCTACTGTCATAGGATCATCAGGCTGGAAGGATCCAAGCATGGTGTCGGTTGAGTATCTGCCCCTGGGGCTAGGCCACGGAACTTCTCCATCTGAAAACGAGACAATGCATCTGCTATAGAGTTACATTTCCCTGGTATATGCTCTGCATGTACAGTGAAGTTGAACAATGCAGAATACAATGTTAATTTCCTCATGAGCTTCATGATAATGTTAACTTTTGATCTACCACGATTGATAATTTCCACTGTCGACATGTTATCACAATGAAATAGTATTCGACGCCTTGACCACTCTCGTCCCCACAGTACACATGCCATAACGATGGGGTATAATTCTAAGAGAGCCATGGAAATTGTATCACCTTCCTTAGTCAAGTCATTTGGAAATTTGTCTTGGAACCACTTGTTCCCATATATACCCCCAAAGGCTTTGTCTGTGGCATCTGTATATAGATGCATATCTGCTGCCAATGTAACATTATCATGGAGGAAAAACGACACTCCATTCCAACGTTCTACAAAAATGTGCCACATGTCCATGTCATATCTACATTCTCTCGTCAGCTTCACATGATGATGCAGTTCACGAACTTTAGTAGACAAGCTTATTAGATAAGACACGAATGAGCGACCGTGTGGAACAACACGACTCGCAAAGTTAAGATGTCCCAATAAACTAAGTAGTTCTCGTTTGGTGCACGTCGTTTTATGTTTAAAATCGGCTAAAAATTCACATATACGTCTCACTTTCGCATCTGGAAGACGAGCTTGCATTAGTTTTGAATCCAGCACGATTCCCAGATATTCTAACGAGGTGGTAGGTCCCTCTGTTTTGTGCTTAGCGATTGGTATTCCAAGAATTGTGAACACATGTAGCAGTCTATCCATAGTTAGTTGAGCTGGATAGCTTGGCGCGTCAATGGTAAGAAAATCGTCAAGTAAATGTAGCACATTGGAAATGTGAAAACGGTATTGAGCAATCCAACACACTGCTATAGAGAGCTGATCAAAAATTTTGGGACTTGAACGGCTACCAAAGACTAATTTGGTGTAGAAATAGTAACTGCCGTTCCATTTAATCCCGTGAAATGGCCAAAGAGAAGGATGAATGGGTATCAGTTTAAATGCATCTGAAATGTCAGTCTTACACAGCCAGCTACTTGCACCCAAACTTTTAATAATACGTATGGCATGATCTATAGTAACATACTGAAGAGAGTAGTCTTCTTTACTGATAAGTTCGTTTAAACTTGGATTGTCAATATCATCATGGGGTGCGGATAGATCTACAATTAGTCTTTTCTTCTTTGAATATTTTCCTACTGCTACACCAATTGGGTTGATCCTGTAAGACTTGAATGGTATATCTTGAAAAGGTCCAGCTAAAAAACCTTTGTTCACTTCGGCAGACACTAATTCTGTAACAACTTCAGGTTGCGTTCTCGCTGAAAGCAAGTTCTTGCACTCGATGGAATTTATTGGAAGCGCCGAAATACCTGTATAAAAACCTTGACGTAAACCGGTCAAAAGGTTATGCACAAAATCCCGGTCTGGGTAGTTGGTAAGTTCTATCTCAAGTCTATCCACATTTATCGGAGTAGACACTGCCAGATGCCCCCCTATTGATTCCCTCTCTTGTGCTGTTGTCGGGGGGCACTGTCGTTTTTTGCCTGTTGTTGGGTATTCGCTGTACACATTGTCCTTGGGTGTTCCTTCTGGCAAGCCAAACAAACATGAATATTTTTACATTGAACTCCAAAGCATCCTCTCTCGTTATAATTGTTGCAAATTTCTTTGCCCTGGTAGAACTTCTTGATTCTCCCCTGTCGATCTGTTTTCTGACCCGATTGTGGGTTTGCATTTGAGGAATTGGCTTTTGGACAGAAACCTGTTTTGTGGCTGGTGCTGTTACATAGGCTGCAATTCACAGGCTTGAGATTTGCAAAAATGTTGCAGTAAAGAGCATTGTTTCTGATGGACCAATCCACTCTCACATTTTGGTAGATCAGATGCGCGGCAGCTTTGGCACTAAATTGTTTGTGGTATTCATAAAAACCTGATCCCCCGTATCTGGACGCCATGTCTATAATATCTCGTTCATAGAGGTCAAGCTCATCTCGTCTGCGAGGGAATGTCTGACACATAATATGTTTATAAATACCAAATGCCTGAATAAATTCCCCCAAGTTTAGAGATCTATTTAACCTAGGGTCTGGTTTGTTGTCATTGCTTCCCTGAACATTGTGGCCAGTATAATACGGGATCAACAAAGCTGCAAGATTGACGTCTTTCCCTTCAACAATACTTTTCCTTAAAGCTGGGGAAATAATTTCCACGAAAGGAAGGGATTCTGCTGCGTAACCAAATTGGGTTCTGACATAATTCCCGGAACTAGGCATGACATCAGTGGTACGAATCGGATTATTATCGGAAACTGACAAACCTGAGGCGTGTGCTGTTATGGCTGTCTGTAGAGTATATCTGCCGGTAGCATCTGTGTCGTTGCTGCCATGATTACTTGTTTCCTGCGATCCACTCTGTGCCGACATGTTGAAGTTTACCCCCAAACTTGGGGCCGCGTCTCGGGCTACTTGTTGAAAACTACCTGCTGCCGCCGCCGCTGACGAATGCGATCTCTCCATAGTGTTAATTCTCTGCTGGATTAGATTAATGTCTGATCTCATTGAAGACAGGGAATCTGTCAAACGTGCGGTCAAAGTGTCCGACAACTGTGAAATGGCTGACAGGACGCCATCTTGTTGACTATTTCTGATGTTATTGTTTGAAGAGTTCCACATCCGCCCAGGGTCACTGTCCGTTACGGATGACTGATTTACTTCGGTAGACTGATTCCCGCGAGAATTAAAACTTGCTTCTTTGAACATTGTGATCAGTTGTGATTTTTTCATGGCACTATTGACTGTCACACCAAGCTTAACTAGTTCTTCGCGTAGTTTCTTGTTGGTCCAATTTTCCGGGAGATCGAGATCGTAAGGCACAGCACGAGTAGATATTGTGGTTCCCCTTTGTTTGGGTCCCATGTCGCTGCTACGGCTGCTGACTTCGGTCTGTGTTTAACTGTGTCCCAAATTGTTATTTAACCGAAAAATAGTCCAAACAGGTGAAAGTTCTTCCAATATGCTATGAAGATTATCAAATTATTGATCCACTCACAACGAAATGACGGGGAAGACTACGTAAGCCCCTACGAACGGTCCGAAATAGCTGTTCTTGAAAGTTTAAAAGTTCGCAAAACTATCTTGCAGGATAGCAGATCATCGTGAAGATACGTAGTGATTCTAAATTGTCTGTATAAACAAGTAGTCTGTGTAGTAAACACTGGAAGTAATGTTAATCGTGTAAAACACAGTCGTCAAAAGAAACATGAACGTAATTCCACCAGCCTCCTCAACTGCTAGACAAAGACTGAAATTAGCGTCACCTAAACTCTTGACCATTGGTCACTATAGTCACGTGAATACCAACAACATACTTAATATTCATGCATAATGACATCATCTAATTGCTGCTGAACAAACGTTACCGAAGGTTAACTCTCCGGCTTATTATATATAAAACCTATTTACATAGATATATGAAGTTGTACATTTGTAACATTAACATGAAAATTCCCTTCCAAGAAAACATTATAAGTCCCGTAGGACCTTACAATATATAATAATCTGACGTTAGATTTGGAGTTAAAGAAACTCAAGATTGTAGAGGACATGTGCTTGTATAAACTTAAATTAACACAAAATTTAAATTCTATAAACACACCTGTAAACTTGCACGTGTTTTACTATATATGTCTATATCAACACACCTGTAATCTTACACGTGTTTTACTATATATGTGTCTATAAACACACCCGTAATCTAACACGTGTTTTACTATGAATGTCTCAATAAACGCACCCGTAATCTTACACGTGTTTTAATATATATGTGTCTATAAACACACCTGTAATCTTACAACTGTTTTACTATGTATGTGTCTATAAACACACTTGTCATGTTACACGTGTTTTACTATATATGTCTATATAAACACACCTGGAATCTTACACGTGTTTTACTATATATGTGTCTATAAACACACCTGGAATCTTACACGTGCTTTATTATATATGTGTCTATAAACACACCTGTAATCTTACACGTGTTTTACTATATATGTGTCAATAAACACACCTGTAATCTTACACGTGTTTTACTATATATATGTCTATCAACACACCCGTAATCTAACACGTGTTTTACTATGTATGTGTCAATAAACACATCCGTAATCTTACACGTGTTTTACTATGTATGTGTCTATCAACACACCTATAATCTTACACGTGTTTTACTATACATGTGTCTATAAACACACCTGTAATCGTACAAGTGTTTTACTATATATGTGTCTATAAAACACACCTGTAAACTTACACGTGTTTTACTATATATGTGTCTATCAACACACCTGTTACCTACACATGTTTTACTATATATGTGTCTATAAAAACACCTGTAATCTTACACGTGTTTTACTATATATGTGTCTATAAACACACCCGTAATCTTACACGTGTTTTACTATATATGTGTCAATAAACACACCTGCAATCTTGCACGTGTTTTACTATATATGTGTCTATCAATACACATGTTACCTACACGTGTTTTACTATGTATCTGTCTATAAACACACCTGTCATGTTACACGTGTTTTACTATGTTATTTTTTATAAACACACCTGTCATGTTACACGTGTTTTACTATGTATGTGTCTATAAACACGCATGTAATCTTACACGTGTATTACTATATATGTGTCACTAAACACACCTGTAATCTTACACGTGTTTTACTATATATGTGTCTATAAACACACCTGTAAACTTGCACGTGTTTTACTATATATGTCTATATAAACACACATGTAATCTTACACGTGTTTTACTATATATGTGTCTATAAACACACCCGTAATCTAACACGTGTTTTACTATGAATGTGTCAATAAACACACCCGTAATCTTACACGTGTTTTAATATATATGTGTCTATAAACACACCTGTAATCTTACAACTGTTTTACTATATATGTGTCTATAAACACACTTGTCATGTTACACGTGTTTTACTATATATGTCTATATAAACACACCTGGAATCTTACACGTGTTTTACTATATATGTGTCTATAAACACACCTGGAATCTTACACGTGCTTTATTATATATGTGTCTATAAACACACCTGTAATCTTACACGTGTTTTACTATATATGTGTCAATAAACACACCTGTAATCTTACACGTGTTTTACTATATATATGTCTATCAACACACCCGTAATCTAACACGTGTTTTACTATGTATGTGTCAATAAACACATCCGTAATCTTACACGTGTTTTACTATATAGATGTGTCTATAAACACACCTGGAATCTTACACGTGTTTTACTATGTATGTGTCTATCAACACACCTATAATCTTACACGTGTTTTACTATACATGTGT
This sequence comes from Pecten maximus, assembly GCF_902652985.1. Classification (NCBI taxonomy): domain Eukaryota; kingdom Metazoa; phylum Mollusca; class Bivalvia; order Pectinida; family Pectinidae; genus Pecten; species Pecten maximus. The sequence goes on from NC_047033.1 coordinate 29,636,158, forward strand.
CTATAAACACACCTGTAATCGTACAAGTGTTTTACTATATATGTGTCTATAAAAACACACCTGTAAACTTACACGTGTTTTACTATATATGTGTCTATAAGCACACCTGTTACCTACACATGTTTTACTATATATGTGTCTATAAACACACCTGTTACCTACATGTGTTTTACTATGTATCTGTCTATAAACACACCTGTAATCCTACATATGTTTTATTATATATCTGTCTATCAACACACCTGTCATGTTACACGTGTTTTAATATGTAAGTGTCTATAAACACATCTATCATGTTACACGTGTTTTACTATGTAAGTGTCTATAAACACATCTGTCATGTTACACGTGTTTTACTATGTATGTGTCTATAAACACACATGTAATCTTACACGTGTTTTACTATATATGTGTCACTAAACACACCTGTAATCTTACACGTGTTTTACTATATATGTGTTGTAATAAACACACCTGTAATCTTACACGTGTTTTACTATATATATTTCTATAAACACACCTGTAATCTTACACGTGTTTTACTATGTATGTGTCTATAAACACACCTGTAATCTTACACGTGATTTACTATACATGTGTCTATAAACACACCTGTAATCGTACAAGTGTTTTACTATATATGTGTCTATAAAAACACCTGTAATCTTACACGTGTTTTACTATATATGTGTCTATAAACACACCCGTAATCTTACACGTGTTTTACTATATATGTGTCAATAAACACACCTGTAATCTTGCACGTGTTTTACTATATATGTGTCTATCAACACACATGTTACCTACACGTGTTTTACTATGTATCTGTCTATAAACACACCTGTCATGTTACACGTGTTTTACTATGTAAGTTTTTATAAACACACCTGTCATGTTACGCATGTTTTACTATGTATGTGTCTATAAACACGCATGTAATCTTACACGTGTATTACTATATATGTGTCACTAAACACACCTGTAATCTTACACGTGTTTTACTATATATGTGTCTATAAACACACCTGTAAACTTGCACGTGTTTTACTATATATGTCTATATAAACACACCTGTAATCTTACACGTGTTTTACTATATATGTGTCTATAAACACACCCGTAATCTAACACGTGTTTTACTATGAATGTGTCAATAAACACACCCGTAATCTTACACGTGTTTTAATATATATGTGTCTATAAACACACCTGTAATCTTACACGTGATTTACTATACATGTGTCTATAAACACACCTGTAATCGTACAAGTGTTTTACTATGTATGTGTCTATCAACACACCTATAATCTTACACGTGTTTTACTATACATGTGTCTATAAACACACCTGTAATCGTACACGTGATTTACTATATATGTGTCTATAAACACACTTGTAATCTTACACGTGATTTACTATACATGTGTCTATAAACACACCTGTAATCGTACAAGTGTTTTACTATATATGTGTCTATAAAAACACCTGTAATCTTACACGTGTTTTACTATATATGTGTCTATAAACACACCGTAATCTTACACGTGTTTTACTATATATGTGTCTATAAACACACCTGTAAACTTACACGTGTTTTACTATATATGTGTCTATAAACACACCTGTAATCTTACACGTGTTTTACTATATATGTGTCTATAAACACACCCGTAATCTAACACGTGTTTTACTATGTATGTGTCTATAAACACACCTGTAATCTTACACGTGTTTTACTATGTATCTGTCTATAAACACACCTGTAATCCTACATATGTTTTATTATATATCTGTCTATAAACACACCTGTAATGTTACACGTGTTTTAATATGTAAGTGTCTATAAACACACCTGTCATGTTACACGTGTTTTACTATGTAAGTGTCTATAAACACACCTGTCATGTTACACGTGTTTTACTATGTATGTGTCTATAAACACACATGTAGTCTTACACGTGTTTTACTATATATGTGTCACTAAACACACCTGTAATCTTACACGTGTTTTACTATATATGTGTTGTAATAAACACACCTGTAATCTTACACGTGTTTTACTATATATATTTCTATAAACACACCTGTAATCTTACACGTGTTTTACTATGTATGTGTCTATAAACACACCTGTAATCTTACACGTGATTTACTATACATGTGTCTATAAACACACCTGTTATCATACAAGTGTTTTACTATATATGTGTCTATAAAAACACCTGTAATCTTACACGTGTTTTACTATATATGTGTCTATAAACACACCCGTAATCTTACACGTGTTTTACTATATATGTGTCAATAAACACACCTGCAATCTTGCACGTGTTTTACTATATATGTGTCTATCAAAACACATGTTACCTACACGTGTTTTACTATGTATCTGTCTATAAACACACCTGTCAAGTTACACGTGTTTTACTATGTTATTTTTTATAAACACACCTGTCATGTTACACGTGTTTTACTATGTATGTGTCTATAAACACGCATGTAATCTTACACGTGTATTACTATATATGTGTCACTAAACACACCTGTAATCTTACACGTGTTTTACTATATATGTGTTTATACAATAACACAAGTCACATTAGCTCTAAAAGTTACATTTATTGAAAAGCTCTACTTTCATGTATCAACACATTATAATTTTTTGGCATTCTTAGGGGCTACTCTGTAGGATTATTCCTTAAGGTAAATTTGGAATTAACTTGGTAATTTCCAATCCATAGTGATAACCGCAGCCCCTGGGAAATCCCCATAGGTGCAGGGTTGTACATGTTTGCATATAAATCCGAATTGGGGGTAAAATTCAAATATATTGAATTATAAGGCCCCGAATCAATAATTAATTAGGGATAACCTACAGAGTAGTCCAAATTTTTTTGGTTAGACATAAATTGAGCTAACAGCATTAACTGTTCATGTACACGATATAGTTGTTACCAATATCTTGATCGAGAAACAGACATCAATGTAAATAATATATAATAATGGAGTTGCCACTACAATCTTTAATTTGCACACAATCAATAAACTTACTATATAAACACAAGACTATTTTTTCACCTTAGCCGGATTGATTTACATTTCGATTCTAATTATAAACAACCAATAAAATCACACCCGACAAATACTGTGAGAAACTTATTGGATAAAGTGAGCGGAGCCCATAGACAACCTGTAGGCCAGGGAACCCAGTAGGTCAGATGTGGAGACCCCTGAGAGAGCCCCGCTGGTCAGAAGGCTGATCCCCAAGATTAAAGTAACAATCAGGAAAAACCTAACCCAGCAGGTTAAATTGGCCAAGTCTAGGACATGCAGGATAATAATAGACCCAGTGGAGACCCTAACATGTCAGATGGGCAAAGCCCAAATTTAAGGTAAATATGGATGAAAGCCTGTGGGGAACCCAGCAGGTTAGATGGGCGGAGCCCACGACATGCAGGATGGCACTAACCTGTGGTGCACCAATCATGTCAAATTGGCAAATCATAAACTAAAAAATAATGGCAAACCTGTGGGAACCCAGCAGGTTAGATGGGTGGAGCCCAGGACATGCGGGATGGCACTAAAACCAGTGGAGACACTATATATCTAGTAGATCAGATGGGCGAAGCCCAACTAAAGTAAATATGGAGGCAAACCTGTGGGGAACCCAGCAGGTTAGATGGGCGGAGCCCAAAAACATTCAGGATGGAACTACATAAGGTAATGAAAACGGAAAACCTGTGGGGGACCCAGCAGGTTAGATGGGCGGAGCCCATGACATGCAGGATGGCGCTGAAACAGGTGGAGACCCTATAGCTACATATAGCTAGCATTTCAGATGGGCGAGGCCAAACTTAAGGTAAATATGGAGGAAAACCTGTGGGGAACCCAGCAGGTTAGATGGGCGGAGCCCACAACATGCAGGATGGTACTAGTACTAAAAACCTGTGGAGCACCCCGCAGGTCAGATGTGTAAGCCCAATTACGTTAATAAAATGGCAAACGTGTGGCCTGGGGCACTCAGCACATCGATGGTTGAGTCCCAGGGACATGCAGGGAATTTATGTCATATAAATGTATAACACAACTAACACTTGGTAAATATATACACTGGCGACAGATAGGGGCGACAGATAGGGGCGGGAGGGCGGGTCGTCAAAAGAAACATGAACGTAATTCCACCAGCCTCCTCAACTGCTAGACAAAGACTGAAATTAGCGTCACCTAAACTCTTGACCATTGGTCACTATAGTCACGTGATTACCAACAACATACTTAATATTCATGCATAATGACATCATCTAATTGCTGCTGAACAAACGTTACCGAAGGTTAACTCTCCGGCTTATTATATATAAAACCTATTTACATAGATATATGAAGTTGTACATTTGTAACATTAACATGAAAATTCCCTTCCAAGAAAACATTATAAGTCCCGTAGGACCTTACAATATATAATAATCTGACGTTAGATTTGGAGTTAAAGAAACTCAAGATTGTAGAGGACATGTGCTTGTATAAACTTAAATTAACACAAAATTTAAATTTTATACAATAACACAAGTCACATTAGCTCTAAAAGTTACATTTATTGAAAAGCTCTACTTTCATGTATCAACACATTATAATTTTTTGGCATTCTTAGGGGCTACTCTGTAGGATTATTCCTTAAGGTAAATTTGGAATTAACTTGGTAATTTCCAATCCATAGTGATAACCGCAGCCCCTGGGAAATCCCCATAGGTGCAGGGTTGTACATGTTTGCATATAAATCCGAATTGGGGGTAAAATTCAAATATATTGAATTATAAGGCCAAATCGATTGAAATAGATTAACTTAGTTTCAAGAGAGCCCCCAAGAAGGATAAAATTGTGTAGGTAAGATACATCAGTGTGTGCACATCTTATTTTGTGCTGTTTTAATCACCTCTGAGGAAGTTCTAATGTAACGCATATAACAGTTAGATGACCACCTACCTAAAGTTTGTATTAGGTGGTCTTGTACCCCAGCCGCTGCCGCTGTGGTAGCAGCCCCTATTCGAAAAGAATGGCCACAATATTTTGAACCATCGATTCCTAAAATTGATAACAAGTGTCTGACATATGCAATAAATTGATTCCGTGTTAAAACTGAATCATTAACCACAAATAAAGGAGATTCATTCGTAGCCCCTTGTCTTTTCCTTAATTCTATGAATTCGATCATAGTGGTAACTGGACATACAGAAGACACATGATGTCTAAAAATAGGTATTTTAACACCCAGTCTAAAGGGATCCGTTTTGGAACATTTTAACAAAATACAATACGATAAAAGATCATTCGACACTCTAATGTCTTTCAAACATATTATGTCCTGCACAAGCATTTGGGATCTGACTGTGAATTCACCACATCTAAGAAAACCGAAAAATGCCATAGTACATGCACACATCAACATCAGATCAACACAAGGTGAAAAAACACCAGTTCTTAATAAATGACACATGCGTTTCAAAATATCAAATTTGATGGGAAATCTCTTTTGTGTAGATAATGATCCTTGACTTTTCCTAATTCCACGCAAGATACAGTTCAGTCTTTCTGAATTGAGGAAGGGGTTGGTTAAACCAGCCTTCAGGTAATGGAAACGAATTCCTGCTAGGTAGAGTTTGATTGTATTAAACCGTAATCCTAGTTTATGATGACAATAAGACACAAAGTATATGAGAGTGTCCTCGGACAACTGCGGAAGTTGTCCCACAAAAAGAATACCCCATAATGCAGCGAAACGCAACAGGTGCTGAATAGCTACCATGTAAGTTTGTGCTGTTTGAGGGCTGACCGAAAGTTCCCACAAACGATTTACTTCTACTGTCATAGGATCATCAGGCTGGAAGGATCCAAGCATGGTGTCGGTTGAGTATCTGCCCCTGGGGCTAGGCCACGGAACTTCTCCATCTGAAAACGAGACAATGCATCTGCTATAGAGTTACATTTCCCTGGTATATGCTCTGCATGTACAGTGAAGTTGAACAATGCAGAATACAATGTTAATTTCCTCATGAGCTTCATGATAATGTTAACTTTTGATCTACCACGATGATAATTTCCACTGTCGACATGTTATCACAATGAAATAGTATTCGACGCCTTGACCACTCTCGTCCCCACAGTACACATGCCATAACGATGGGGTATAATTCTAAGAGAGCCATGGAAATTGTATCACCTTCCTTAGTCAAGTCATTTGGAAATTTGTCTTGGAACCACTTGTTCCCATATATACCCCCAAAGGCTTTGTCTGTGGCATCTGTATATAGATGCATATCTGCTGCCAATGTAACATTATCATGGAGGAAAAACGACACTCCCATTCCAACGTTCTACAAAAATGTGCCACATGTCCATGTCATATCTACATTCTCTCGTCAGCTTCACATGATGATGCAGTTCACGAACTTTAGTAGACAAGCTTATTAGATAAGACACGAATGAGCGACCGTGTGGAACAACACGACTCGCAAAGTTAAGATGTCCCAATAAACTAAGTAGTTCTCGTTTGGTGCACGTCGTTTTATGTTTAAAATCGGCTAAAAATTCACATATACGTCTCACTTTCGCATCTGGAAGACGAGCTTGCATTAGTTTTGAATCCAGCACGATTCCCAGATATTCTAACGAGGTGGTAGGTCCCTCTGTTTTGTGCTTAGCGATTGGTATTCCAAGAATTGTGAACACATGTAGCAGTCTATCCATAGTTAGTTGAGCTGGATAGCTTGGCGCGTCAATGGTAAGAAAATCGTCAAGTAAATGTAGCACATTGGAAATGTGAAAACGGTATTGAGCAATCCAACACACTGCTATAGAGAGCTGATCAAAAATTTTGGGACTTGAACGGCTACCAAAGACTAATTTGGTGTAGAAATAGTAACTGCCGTTCCATTTAATCCCGTGAAATGGCCAAAGAGAAGGATGAATGGGTATCAGTTTAAATGCATCTGAAATGTCAGTCTTACACAGCCAGCTACTTGCACCCAAACTTTTAATAATACGTATGGCATGATCTATAGTAACATACTGAAGAGAGTAGTCTTCTTTACTGATAAGTTCGTTTAAACTTGGATTGTCAATATCATCATGGGGTGCGGATAGATCTACAATTAGTCTTTTCTTCTTTGAATATTTTCCTACTGCTACACCAATTGGGTTGATCCTGTAAGACTTGAATGGTATATCTTGAAAAGGTCCAGCTAAAAAACCTTTGTTCACTTCGGCAGACACTAATTCTGTAACAACTTCAGGTTGCGTTCTCGCTGAAAGCAAGTTCTTGCACTCGATGGAATTTATTGGAAGCGCCGAAATACCTGTATAAAAACCTTGACGTAAACCGGTCAAAAGGTTATGCACAAAATCCCGGTCTGGGTAGTTGGTAAGTTCTATCTCAAGTCTATCCACATTTATCGGAGTAGACACTGCCAGATGCCCCCCTATTGATTCCCTCTCTTGTGCTGTTGTCGGGGGGCACTGTCGTTTTTTGCCTGTTGTTGGGTATTCGCTGTACACATTGTCCTTGGGTGTTCCTTCTGGCAAGCCAAACAAACATGAATATTTTTACATTGAACTCCAAAGCATCCTCTCTCGTTATAATTGTTGCAAA
>NC_047033.1:29644299-29670144 GCF_902652985.1 Pecten maximus
AGGAAAAGGAAGTGTGTTTGGTTGGCCTCACTATACACTTAAAACTACGTTACTATTGACCCTGATATCGTTAACAACACCTTAACAATCTCAGGATGGTTGGCTGTGCTCGATACCCTTCCGGTTACAACATTTATATCATTTTGCGTGACAGTTCTTCACATGCAAATATCTCATTGGGTTTCCACGAATTTGGCTCTTTTTGTCTGCAGATTTAATTCGTATGAATAGACTGTAGTTTGACATACCCTGTTGCACACCAAAAGCTATTGAATTACCGAATACTGGCCAGGTATATATCTGTGTTGATAAATATGTAATCTACAAAATTAAACAGAGAAGTTGAAGAGTTACCAATACACGAAAATATACCTGATCTACAAAAACTTGATTGTTATATAGTGTTACATAGTGAACGGTGTGATTCCCCGGGAAATGTTTTGAACTGTATGACTAGCCTTATAAACAGTTGATTTACAAAGCTTTACAAACACAGTTTACACTGTCTGAATGTATTATTACGTGACATGACAGGTGTGTTGATATCCCAGCACGTTATAGAAAAGGTGAACCCGAATGACCCCTGGGCCAAAATGGTGCAATTTCGTCGGATTCTATTCCCGTAAGATCTTGCTAAATCCCAAATACACAACAATGATGTAACATGGCTTCATTCCTATCCAATTAATACACTGACTGGAAAAGGATCACTACACTAATGTTTGAAATCAATATCAGCCTTTTGATGTTTTATCATTTCCATTAAATGATATGTATTATATTTAATATGTGAATAAATTAACGTTATAACTTTAACATAATAAATGGTTCATGACAACAATAGCGACACGGAAATAAGTCTTAAACCTATGTCGGAGCCAGAGCGTTAGAAGAACTCGGTTAACACGGGTGACTGCTGTCCAGGTAAGGTAGGCGATTTTCCGCACAGTCAGTTTAGGCTAGCTGAGGTCTCTTTGTCGACGGCAAAGCTAAAACGACGGTTTTATTTTTTTATAAAAAGGTGTTCTTTTCTGAACGGCAATGTATTTTCAAACAATAGTTTGTTGATATTTAGGTATTTTTATGAAATTATTTGTACTCTGTTTCATAAAAGCTGCAATACATGGGTAATTGAACCGGACAGACAGTACATTGGGAAAGATCCTTTGCATGTAAAATGGCATCAAAGATATGCATGTTTAAATTATTTCAATACCATCGACGTACTATAACAATTCTAAGTAAGTGAAACAGACTTGTTTTTTTTTTTTTTTTCAACGGTATCATCGGAATAAGTTCAGCGACGACCGGGTACTCATTCAGGTGGACAAGCAATGCCTACCTTTCTTTATCTAAGAATCTCTTTTTTTTATTATTGTTATCCTTATCTTACCATCCACAAATGTATGTTGCGAGGACGTTAGACCTCTAAAAACAAACTATCCTTATATAAGTAATGTTTTATATTCCGTTATAACCTAAAATCCTCAATACTTAATCATTTCCTACATGTGAAAATAGATTTCGAAAAGAAACCATTTCTCTTTACGTTGTTATATAATTAATTGGGAGGAACAACCTTTAACATTTAAAACTACAATTTTAAAAACATAGCCAGTGTTTTTTCTTTCAGAGAAGTGTGTATACATATTCAATTGCATTACATAAATTGGAAATCCGTACCAACTCTTTGTGTTATTATGCAACATAGAATTCTCAAGATGTTACATTATGAACTTCATCCGACAAGGATGACCTACCAGTGACGTTGACCTCTAGACAATATCCATATTGGGAGGTATTATAATTATCATTGGGAACGTACACGCCAGCCTTTACATTGATGTTTTATCGTATCGGGTATATGAACTACACATACCCGTAACTTTTGTATATAACCAGGTTAGCTTAACGATCGGGATCACTATTTTATAGAGAGTTTGCTACCTGCCTAATATATAACTATATAGCTGTAAACATAATTGTTGAAAACCGACTTCGGGAACAAGAACACAGCATTGTTTAAACGGTCACCAGTGACTTTACTAAACAGCCATGCAATCATGATCTGTGTAAAAAAAAAGCTTACCGAGTCTCTTGGTCACACGTCTTACTATGTATATGTCTATAAACACACCTGTAATCTTACATGTGATTTACTTTATATGTGTCTATTAACACACCTGTTATCTTACACGTGTTTTACTATTGGAGGTATATCTCGCTATATGTCAATATGTGAACATTTCGTTGGATCCTGCCAATCAGGGGCACATATAGCAAGACATTAATTCAAAGCACGTGATTTGTCATTACGTTTATCTCCTGGATACCTACAATGCTACCTTATACTTGTACAATCACTAAAAAACTAAAGTATTTATCAAAAATAAATTGTTCGATGTCAATGGTTCTAATTAATTAACTTGGGTGTTTCATGGGTTTTCCCTTTATTGATTGAGCAGTAATTTTCCTTCGGTTCTATTTTCAGGTCACATCGGATGACTAAAGGCTGGTATATTTTGTCAGTAATGATTATTTATCAATCAATTTTATAAATTAAACACATTATGATGTGGTGTGACTTCCTTAATGAAACAATTTTACTTGTCATGTATGTTTCAGGACGAAAACACCTTCAAAGTTACGAGTTTCGTCAGGACAATCATCAGCAATAATCCCACAGAATTGCCATGAATAACATTTGCCCTTTTCCAACCAAAAATGCTAATGTAGCCTACTAGTAAATAGGGGAATTGTGTTTTTGACAATATTCCATCTCAATATTCAGGTCTAATTTTAAATTGTCGAATGAAACAACGTCCTGACAAAGTTACTAGCATATGAGGATGATCTTTGAATGTCTGAAACAACGACATATTCCTTTTGAATAATCTGTTGCCAGTCAAAGAATACTGGATACATCAGACGTGCTTTTGATCCTATCTGTGAAAATTGAGACAGATTTACCGAGATGCAAGAGGTGCATCCGTCATCTTGTTGTTCTCTAGTAACGTCTGTGACGTAGTTTCCCTACCGTTTTTCATGGCGCTAAAAATCTTAACACACAGCACGACGAAAGGAAGTGTAGTGATAATACATTCAGACAGTGCAAAGCTTTGTAAATCAACTGTTTACAAGGCCAGTCATACAGTTCAAAACATTTCCCGGGCAATCACACCGTTGAATATGTAACACTATATAACAATCAGGTCTATTTTCGTGTATTGGTAATTCTTAAACTTCTCTGTTTAATTTTGTAGATTACATATTTATCAACACAGAATTAGACCAGGCTTTGTGGCGCAGAACGTAAAGATAGTGTGGAATACCCGGCCGTCTTAGGGCAGGGTATGCATATATATATACCTGGCCAGTATTCGGTAATTCAATAGCTTTAGTGTGCAACAGGGTATGTCAAACTACAGTCTATTCATACGAATTATATCTGCAGACAAAAAGAGCCAAATTCGTGGAAACCCAATGAGATATTTGCATGTCCCTAGTTGCACCCATTCAATTTCGAGACTGATTGGGAAAACAAAATGGCCGACATGCGGTCATCTTCGATCGTGAAAATTGAAGTTTGTTACCGCTACTTCTTCAGAAGTTCTGTAGGATATTTATCAAAACCAACATGAAGGTTCCTCTTGGTCCTTGGTTGATTGTTTTATAGTGTTACATAGTCAACGGTGTGATTCCCCGGGAAATGTTTTGAACTGTATGACTGGCCTTGTAAACAGTTGATTTTCAAAGCTTTACAAACACAGTTTACACTGTCTGAATGTATTATCACTACACTTCATTTCGGCGTGCTGTGTGTTCATATATTTAACACCATGAATAACGGTAGGGAAACTACGTCACAAACGTTACTAAGAGAACAACAAGATGCCACTTTATTTTTCTTAAAATTATGGTTGCTATGGCGACTGGTCACTATAAACAGGTTTTCTGATAAGAACCATACCTTTCAGTTTGTTAGTAAGATTCCCTCTAAACCGAAGGGCCGATTTCAATGAAACTTTACACAAATATAGAGGACCATGGGTAGATATGCCTCGCACTTTCCTTTCTTTTCCTCAAAATTATGGTTGCTATGGCAACTGGCCACTATAAGCAGGTTTTCCGATAAGAACATAACTTTCAGTTTATCCGGACAACTCCTCCTAAACCGAAGGGCCGATTTCAATGAAACTTCACACAAATATGGAGGACCATGTGTAGATGTACATCTCACTTTCTTTTTCTCCTAATTATGATCGCTATGGCAACTGGTCACTATATGACTGGGTTATCATAGCCTCTAATTAACAGTTCCAATTCACCATTGACTTGTGCAGATTGGGGGGTATTAGTCAGCCATCCTGGCGACAGTTCAAGTTTCCTTTGCCACAATAGCCAGAGCCCTTTCTCAGAGCTCCTACCTCTTATACTTCACCACATTTCCTGATAGTCTGTATTGCATTGTCACCACTCTGCTCAATATTCCCAACCCCTGTTTTATGCCCTCCCTTCTAAAGTTCCTTCCGCGGGTCGTGCACCTTTTCCAATCAGTCGCCAATACACCTTTATCACCCTCTCCTCCATAGCCCCTTCCCCACTATCATCCTTTTACTTAACCCCTATCCCTCTGCGACCCTTCCCCTCCATAGCCACTATCCTCTAGATCTATCAACCCTCTACTGTATAACCCCTACCCCACTGTTACCTTTTCACTCCATAGCCCCTATCCCTTTGCCATGCCCTCCTCCTCCATACCCCCTTTCCACCCAGGGCGTCCTTACCCATACCTGTGTAATCAGTTGATTTTATCATAAGACCAAATCATATGCTTTGTTAATTGAAATGAATATAATTATACTGCTGTCCAATTGTGTAACTCTGAATGATAATATAACTTGTATAAGAAAACCACGCCTTATAAATAGTTAGCTGTCAGGTAACCTTGTGTGACTGTAGTATTGCGTTACATGTCATGGTGGATGGTGTTCTAAAATCGCTTTTCAACAATTATGTTTACGGGATGTAACAGATGTAGACTAAGTTTTACCAGGATGTTACAAATGTAGACTAAGTTTGGCAGAATGTAACAAATGTAGACTAAGTTTGACCAGGATGTAACAAATGTAGACTAAGTTTGACCAGGATGTAACAAATGGAGACTAAGTTTTACCAGGATGTAACAAATGGAGACTAAGTTTTACCAGGATGTAACAAATGTAGACTTAGTTTGGCAGAATGCAAGAAATGTAGATTAAGTTTGACCAGGATGTAACAAATGTAGACTAATTTTGACAAGGATGTAACAAATGTAGTCTAAATTTTGCACAATTAGATTACCTTGATCCCAATTCAAAGTCACAGGAGTAAAATTGTTCAAACAATAAAACAAACTACAAATGTATTCTAATTATAACCAATTAATGTCAATGATATAATATATTTGGTAGGGTAATGCTTCAGACTGATTGCAAATAGAAATGACACTGACCCGTACTGAAGGTAACAGGGTTCAAAAACAAATCTAAAATGGTAACCTTCAAACTCTACTCTCTAAAATAAAAATCTTCGAGAATAGCTGTCTAAATTGGAAACCTTCAAACCATACCCTCTAAAATAGAAACCTTCAAATCTTACTCCGTTTAATGGAAACCTTCAAAAATAAATGTCGTAAATGGAAACCTTCAAAACTGATTGTCTAAAATGGAAACCTTCCAAAACCTACTGTATACAAGAGGCCCAATGGGCCTGTATCGCTCACCTGGCTCTACAGCAACTTTGAAGTTGATTGAGGTCATATCTACAGATACTATGCTGAGTACCTCTTTATTCAAATATCATATTTTCTAATCCTTCATTCCAGCATTCTATTGGCCTACTATCAGGTCTCGGAGGCTCATGGCTATCGCAAAAATTATTGTTTACAGATTAAAGCTGATTTCACCCCTGTGACCTTGAATGAAGGTCAAGGTCATTTATTTGAACAAACTTTGTAGCCCTTCACCCAAGCATGCTACATACCCAATATCAATTCCCTGGGCCTCTTGGTTATTGAGAAGAAGTTGTTTGAAGATTATAGCCTATTTGACCCAAGTGACATTGAAATAAGGTCAAAGTCATTTATTTGAACAAACTTTGTAGTCCTTCACCCAAGCATGCTACAGGCCCTATATCAAGTCCCTGGGTCTCTTGGTTATTGAGAAGTTGTTTGAAGATTTTAGCCAATTTGACCCAAGTGACCTTGAATGAAGGTCAAGGTCATTTATTTGAACAAACTTTGTAGCCCTTGATCCAAGCATGCTACAGACCCAATATCAAGTCACTGTGCCTCTTGGTTATTGAGAAGATGTCGTTTGAAGATTATAGCCTATTTGACCCATGTGACCTTGAATGAAGGTTAAGGTCATTTATTTGAACGAATTTTGTAGCCCTTCACTCCAGCATGCTATATGCCCAATATCAAGTCCCTGGGCCTCTTGGTTATTGAGAAGTCGTTTGAAGATTATAGCCTATTTGACCCATGTGACCTTGAATGAAGGTCAAGGTCATTTATTTGAACAAACGTTGTAGCCCTTCACCCCAGCATGCTACAGGCCCAATATCAAGTCCCTGGGCCTCTTGGTTATTGAGAAGAAGTTGTTTAAATGAAAAAGTTGACGCCGGACAGACGGACGGACGCCGCACCACGGCATAAAAACCTTCAAATCTGATTGTCTAAAATGGGAACCTTCCAAAACCTACTGTATATAATGGAAACCTTCAAACCTACTCTTTAAGATGGAAACCCCCAAACATAATTGTCTGAAATAGAAATCTTCAAACCCAACCCTTTCAAATGGAAACCTTCACACTCTACCCTTTATCATGGAAACCTTCACACTCTACCCTTTATAATGGAAACCTTCACACTCTACCCTTTATAATGGAAACCTTCACACTCTACCCTTTATAATGGAAACCTTCACACTCTACCCTTTATCATGGAAACCTTCAAAAGCTACTGTCAACATGGAAACTTTTAAAAGTTTGCTTAAAAAACAACAAATCACTGTACAAAGTGATGTGTTTCAAACCACTCTTTAACAGAATAATTCAAAATGACTACCAGAAAAGAAATCACGTATAGCAGTCGGAACCCCTCGTCATTTTCTCCGAAACAACGTTCGCAGACGGAGACGAGGTGTTCCGATTGCACGTATAGTTGTGTGAAATGCTGACTTTCAGATTAAGTTTCTCTCTTTTTTCATATAGTGCTATTAACTCTGAAAAACTATATAAAGTGTTCATTGTATCATCGAATATTATCAAATAAGTATTGTAATGTCACGGAACACAGGAAAATAATGTGAGTTTGTTTGTTAGCCTCTACCCCTTATATGCCACCATCACTTTGTCACCACTCCACTCAATATCCCCTACTCTTCTGTCAAGCCCTCCCACTCCGAAGATCCTTCCCTACGTCACCCTTTTTAATCAACAGCCCCTACCCCTCTGTCACGCCCTCCACTTCCAAAGACTCTTCACGTGTCACCCTTCTCAATCTATAGTCCCTAAATTTCTGACACCCTCTCCTCCATAGCCCCTACCCTCTACCCCCTCCAATTTATAACCCCTACCCCTCTGCCCCCTCCAATTTATAATCCCTACCCCTCTGTCACCTCTCCACTCCATAGCCTCAACATGTTTGTCATGCCCTCCCCTTCAACAGCCCCTGTCTATCTACGGCTTCCTTCCCTCATGTCTGTGCAATCAGTTGATTTTATCATAATACCAATTTAAATGCTTTGTCATTTGAATTGTACCTACCCTGCTACCCGATTGTGTAACTCTGAATGCCATTACAGCTTGTATAAAGAAAACTAGGTCTTATTACTAGATAGCTGTCAGTGGAGCTTGTTTGATTGTACCGTTGTGTTATATGTTAAGGTGGTTTGTGTTCTAAAACACAGATAGATAATATATTACCCCAATGTTGAAATGTCTTTCAGAAAGGTATTTCAAGTGACCAATTAGCAATAATTAGTAATAATTATTGGTTGTTTTAGGATCGTACGTTACTGGAAAGTCCACCATGTCTCCATAACACCATCGTTTACAGCACTAACACAAAGACGTGTTGGATCAGATACCTATATGCCCTTTGACTTAAACAGAAGTGTTGACTAAAGTTAACTACCTGTGTCTGAATGTTGACATTCTCGAGTTCTTCTACCTGGTGAGGTCAGCAACTACCCTTTTGATGGGGGGGGGGGGGGGGGGGGGGGGGGGGGGGGGGGTTAAATGCAAATCACCTAAATGTCCGCCTCTGTCACTTCGCTGTTATAACTTTGTGTTCTTGATATCTTATCAACTCCAGTAGATCATATTCACATCACATCATCAAGGTCTAAGTTGAAAGTCAAAGGTCATTATTGACCACTTTAAAATGAAAACTTGTGTTTATAAATCTCAGTTTAACAGTAAGTTGACTGTTTTGTGTAGTTTTATCAATCAAAAAGATCCCTCTTCTTTTTCAGAAATAAGGCAGTTTTGTTCGAACCAGCAATTGTTTATTTTGTTGTTATATCATGTAATTTCGGTAGTTTAAAAACGTTATCCAACGCTTAATTTTTCGACAAACAGTTATATGCCATACTGGTTAGTTGAAA
Source organism: Pecten maximus (assembly GCF_902652985.1). Taxonomy (NCBI): domain Eukaryota; kingdom Metazoa; phylum Mollusca; class Bivalvia; order Pectinida; family Pectinidae; genus Pecten; species Pecten maximus. The sequence goes on from NC_047033.1 coordinate 29,652,951, forward strand.
TAAACATTACTAGGTTATCTGGTTATTAAAGAATGCAAGTACAGAGTGGAATACGTTTTGTGATGAATATGATTTATTACATTTTTACCAGTGAAATATAAAAAATTATTCATTCAATAAAAGTAATATTTGTCACTAGTGAAAAATATCATATTTATCACTAGTGAAAAATATCACTTTTGCTGATTTGACCAATCAAATTAATGATTAGAAAATACCAAAAATAATTGACCAATCAGAAAGCCCGACAGATAACTCCGCACCTGGACATGGGGAACTACATTTTTTGTTTACAAATTATCGCTGTAGGTCTAGTTAACATACGGGGTAGGTTTTTCGTTGATAAAAAATGTAATAAACAGAATATCTAACAGTGTCTTCAGTAACACCAAATATATTTCACTCGTGAGGCTAATATTTAGATATTTTTCACTCGTGCTGCGCACTCTTGAAAAATATCAAAATATTAGCCCCACTCGTGAAATATATTTGGTATTACTGAAAACACTGTTAGATGTCCTCTATTAATTTCACAACTAAACAAGATTAGTATCACAATTCATGCTGTGTTGCATTTGGAAATAAATTTAATTGAACAATGAAATAAAGTGTGGTATTATATTGTATGTTGACCTCATCCGTGAGATGCCGTGAACACTGCTAAATGTCACGTGAAAAAGACATGAAACAGTATATAGCTCACTTAGTTTCTTTAAATACCCCTACCTATTGTTGAAAACTATGTTGGCAGTGAAAAAAAACACCCGATATAGAAAGAAACCAAAACATAAGTGATCATACGTAACAATATCCGGTCGTAATATAAGCCCTCTGATACTTCTATCTTAAAGCTGACAGTGCAAGTACAAAAGCTTCCAATTGTTTTTGAAACATCACACTTTCAGTGACACGAGAAATAGTAATAAAGATTAGTCCAAGATATAATATTTACTTTAGTTTCAATCTGTTTGTGAACTATTTTCACTCTTTGCTATAGATAATGATAATGATAATAATATATTTCCTCCTCCCCTCCGCCTTACAAGACACACGGCAGATATTATTATTTGCGACAGGAATTTAGAAGATGCTTGCAACGAATTTGGTTCTGATGCAAGGCTAATTATATTGCCACACTAATCATGTCACATTTCTCACGTTACTCGCCAGGTAGATAAACACTCAATCTTCAGACATATACTGGCTCGCCTCTACTTCCCAGTATCTTACATGTAATATAAACGAGGACATGGATATGATTTGATAATATAACGATGAAAACAAAATGAATATGTCCGTGACAGCATTAGAAATAACATAAGAATCCTTACTCACCTTTTGATATTGGGAAATCTTCATGAAATAAACCATTTACAATGAAAGTGAATTTCGGTGTATGTAAAAGAGCTAGTATCTAGTTATACAAGTCAGTATTTGTCATCAGGACATACAGGAGTAATGGTCAAAACCTAGTCCGAAGGCATTAAGTATTTTAAGTGTTGTTGTAAGTTTTGTTTTTTGTTTTTTTTGTTTTTGTTTTTTACAAACATAATTTTACTTTGTTTACCTTTCCCCAAATTTAACATACAAAGACTGAGACTACAGTTACTATTTAAAACAGAGGTATGCAGTACTTTCTGAGATATAACGATAGCAAACTTTATTTGTCGAAATTCAAGATGACGAAATTTAGACGATTGACGATTATTGTTGAATAACCATAAGTATAAATGATGAACGATGTAAAGACAGAAGACATAACACGACATTTAATTATGATGGGCTTGGAAATCTTTTATTTCGAAAATTGAAAGGTACTCGGTCGATATCCCTCTGCGTTACCTTCAAATTCTATTCTGCATACTAAAGTCAATTCTGTGTTACCGGGGTGTTCTTTGATATGCACTGTTGCACACCGAGCAGTTGAATCATTCGCTACTTATATTACTGGCCGCCGGGTATATCCTTGTTGAGGCGATCTGTTTAACCTGTACTTAAAATGCTCTACAAAATAATTACAGGGAATATTCTCATAACAGTAAAAAGCCAATCTTTATCGAATGTCACAATACAAATCAACAATTTAAACACATTTTCCAACGACATTGACCAATGCAGGGTTCAAATGTATTAAACATTACAACTTTCGACAAGAAAACCTAGAACCCGATGTCAGTCGTCCGTTCGTTAACAATCCTTGTCATGGCTATTTCTCAAACTTCACTAGTAGTTTTCTTCTCGGTCCCTAGTTGTACCCATTCAATTTCGAGACTGATTGGGAAAGCAAAATGGCCGACATGCGGTCATCTTCGATCGTGACAATTGAAGTTTGTTACCGCTATACAACCTTAACAATCTCAGGATGGTTGGCTGTGCTCGATACCCTTCCGGTTACAACATTGATATCATTTTGCGTGACAGTTCTTCACATGTAAATATCTCATTGGGTTTCCACGAATTTGGCTCTTTTTGTCTGCAGATTTAATTCGTATGAATAGAATGTAGTTTGACATACCCTGTTGCAAACCAAAGCTATGGGAATTACCGAATACTGGCCATGTATATATATATGCATACCCTGCCCTAAGACGGCCGGGTATTCTGCACTATGTTTACTTTCTGCGCCACAAAGCCTAGTCAGCTTCTGTGTTGATAAATATGTAATCTACAAAATAAAACAGAGAAGTTGAAAAGTTACCAATACACGAAAATAGACCTGATCTACAAACACTTGATTGTTATATAGTGTTACATAGTCAACGGTGTGATTGCCCGGGAAATGTTTTGAACTGTATGACTAGCCTTGTAAACAGTTGATTTACAAAGCTTTACAAACACAGTTTACACTGGTTGAGTGTATTATCACTACACTTCATTTCGGCGTGCTTTGTGTTCATAGATTTAACCCCATGAAAAACGGTAGGGAAACTACGTCACAAACGTAAGAGAACAACAAGATGCCACTTTATTTTTCTTAAAATTATGGTTGCTATGGCGACTGGTCACTATAAACAGGTTTTCTGATAAGAACCATACCTTTCAGTTTGTCAGTACAACTTCATCTAAACCGAAGGGCCAATTTCAATGAAACTTCACACACATATGGAGGACCATGTGTAGATGTGCATCTCACTTTCTTTTCCCCCTAATTATGATCGCTATGGCAACTGGTCACTATATAACTGGGTTATCTTAGCCTCTAATTAACAATTCCAATTCACCATTGACTTGTACAGATTGCGGGGGTATTAGTCAGCCATCCTGGCGACAGTTCAAGTTCCCTTTGCCACAAGAGCCAAAACCCTTTCTCAAAGAGCTCCTACCCCTTATATTTCACCATACATGTACTTTTCCTGATAGTCTGTATTGCATCACCACTCTGCTCAATATTCCCAACCCCTGTTTTATGCCCTCCCCTTTAAAGCTCCTTCCCCGGGTCGTGTCACCTTTCCCAATCAGTCGCCCATACACCTTTATCACCCTCTCCTCCATAGCCCCTTCCCCACTATCATCCTTTTACTTAACCCCTATCCCTCTGCGACCCTTCCCCTCCATAGCCCCTATCCTCTAGATTTCTCAACCCTCTTCTTTATAACCCTTACCCCACTGTAACCTTTTTCACTCCATAGCCCCTATCCTTTTGCCATGCTCTCCTCCTCCATACCCCCTTTCCACCCAGGGCTTCCTTACCCATATCTGTATAAGCAGTTGATTTTATCAAAAGACCAAATCATATGCTTTGTTAATTGAAATGAATATAATTATACTGCTGTCCAATTGTGTAACACTGAATGATAATATAACTTATATAAGAAAACCCTGTCTTATAAATAGTTAGCTGTCAGGTAACCTTGTGTGAATGTAGTATTGCGTTATATGTCATGGTGGTTGGTGTTCTAAAATACAATGCTGTGTTCTTGTTCCCGAAATCGCTTTTCAACAATTATGTTTACGGGATGTAACAGATGTAGACTAAGTTTTACCAGGATGTAACAAATGTAGACTAAGTTTGGCAGAATGTAACAAATGTAGACTAAGTTTGACCAGGATGTAACAAATGTAGACTAACTTTGACCACAATGGAACAAATGTAGACTAAGTTTGACCAGGATGTAACAAATGTAGACTAAGTTTCACCAGGATGTAACAAATGTAGACTAAGTTTCACCAGGATGTAACAAATGCAGACTTAGTTTGACCAGGATGTAACAAATGTAGACTAAATTTGACCAGGATGGAACAAATGTAGACTAAATCTGGCAGGATGTAACAAATGTAGACTAAGTTTGACCAGGATGTAACAAATGTAGACTTAGTTTGAACAGTGTGTAACACATGTAGACTTAGTTTGACAGGATGTAACAAATGTAGACTAGGTTTGACCAGGATGGAACAAATGTAGACTAAGTTTGACCAGGATGGAACAAATGTAGACTAAGTTTGGCAGGATGCAACACATGAAGACTAAGTTTGACCAGGATGGAACAAATGTAGACTAAGTTTGAACAGGATGTAACAAATGTAGACTAAGTTTGACCAGGATGTAACAAATGTAGACTAAGTTGACCAGGTATAACAAATGTAGACTAAGTTTCACCAGGATGCAACAAATGTAGACTAAGTTTCACCAGGATGCAACAAATGTAGACTAAGTTTCACCAGGATGCAACAAATGTAGACTAAGTTTCACCAGGATGTAACAAATGTAGACTAAGTTTCACCAGGATGTAACAAATGTAGACTAGGTTTGACCAGGATGCAACAAATGTAGACTAAGTTTGACCAGGCTGTCTATAGCTGTCTAAATTGGAAACCTTCAAACCATACCCTCTAAAATAGAAACCTTCAAATCTTACTCCCTTTAATGGAAACCTTCAAAAATAAATGTCGTCAATGGAAACCTTCAAAACTGATTGTCTAAAAAGGAAACTTTCAAATCTGATTGTCTAAAATGGAAACCTTCAAATATGATTGTCTAAAATGGAAACCTTCAAATCTGATTGTCTAAAATGGAAACCTTCAAATCTGATTGTCTAAAATGGAAACCTTCAAAAATAACTGTCTGCAATGTAAACATACATAATCTGATTGTCTAAAATGGAAACCTTCAAATCTGATTGTCTAAAATGGAAACCTTCAAATCTGATCTGATTGTCTAAAATGGAAACCTTCAAAACTAACTGTCTGCAATGTAAACATACAAAATCTACTCTTCACAACGGGAAACCTAAAAAATAAATGTCAAAAATGGAAACCTTCAAATCTGATTGTCTAAAATGGAAATCTTCCAAAACCTACTGTATAAAATGGAAACCTTCAAACCTACTCTTTAAAATGAAAACCTCCAAACATAATGGTCTGAAATAAAAAAAACTTTAAACCCAACCTTTTCAAATGGAAACCTTCAAACTCTACCCTTTATAATGGAAACCTTCACACTCTACCCTTTATAATGGAAACCTTCAAACTCTACCCTTTATAATGGAAACCTTCACACTCTACCCTTTATAATGGAAACCTTCACACTCTACCCTTTATAATGGAAACCTTCACACTCTACCCTTTATAATGGAAACCTTCACACTCTACCCTTTATAATGGAAACCTTCACACTCTACCCTTTATAATGGAAACCTTCACACTCTACCCTTTATAATGGAAACCTTCACACTCTACCCTTTATAATGGAAACCTTCACACTCTACCCTTTATAATGGAAACCTTCACACTCTACCCTTTATAATGGAAACCTTCACACTCTACCCTTTATAATGGAAACCTTCACACTCTACCCTTTATAATGGAAACCTTCACACTCTACCCTTTATAATGGAAACCTTCACACTCTACCCTTTATAATGGAAACCTTCACACTCTACCCTTTATAATGGAAACCTTCACACTCTACCCTTTATAATGGAAACCTTCAAACTCTACCCTTTATAATGGAAACCTTCACACTCTACCCTTTATAATGGAAACCTTCACACTCTACCCTTTATAATGGAAACCTTCACACTCTACCCTTTATAATGGAAACCTTCACACTCTACCCTTTATAATGGAAACCTTCACACTCTACCCTTTATAATGGAAACCTTCACACTCTACCCTTTATAATGGAAACCTTCACACTCTACCCTTTATAATGGAAACCTTCACACTCTACCCTTTATAATGGAAACCTTCACACTCTACCCTTTATAATGGAAACCTTCACACTCTACCCTTTATAATGGAAACCTTCACACTCTACCCTTTATAATGGAAACCTTCACACTCTACCCTTTATAATGGAAACCTTCACACTCTACCCTTTATAATGGAAACCCCCACACTCTACCCTTTATAATGGAAACCTTCACACTCTACCCTTTATAATGGAAACCTTCAAAAGCTACTGTCTACATGGAAACTTTTAAAAGTTTGCTTAAAAAACGTTAAATCACTGTACAAAGAGATGTGTTTCAAACCACTCTTTAATAGAATCATTCGAAATGACTACCACAAAAGAAATCACGTATAGTTGTGTGAAATGCTGACTTTCAGATTAAGTTCCACTCTTTTTTCATATAGTGCTATTAACTCTGAAAAAGTCTAAAAAGTGTTCATTGTATCATCAAATATCATCTAATAAGTATTGTAATGACACGGAACACAGGAAAATAATGTGAGTGTGTTTGTTAGCCTCTACCCCTTATATGCCACCATCCCTTTGTCACCACTCCACTCAATATCCCCTACTCTTCTGTCACGCCCTCCCACTCTGAAGACCCTTTCCTGCGTCACCCTTCTGAATCAACAGCCCCTACCCCTCTGTCACGCCCTCCACTTCCAAAGACTCTTCACGTGTCACCCTTCTTAATCTATAGCCCCTAAATTTCTGACACCCTCTCCTCCATAGCCCCTACCTCTACCCCCTCTAATTTATAACCCCTACCCCTCTGCCCCTCCAATTTATAATCCCTACCCTCTGTCACCTCTCATCTCCATAGCCTCTACCCGTTTGTCATGCCCTCCCCTTCAACAGCCCCTGTCTATCTACGGCTTCCTTCCCTCATGTCTGTGCAATCAGTTGATTTTATCAAAATACCAATTTAAATGCTTTGTCATTTGAATTGTACCTACCCTGCTACCCAATTGTGTAACTCTGAATGCCATTACAGCTTGTATAAAGAAAACTCGGTCTTATTACTAGATAGCTGTCAGTGGAGCTTGTTTGATTGTACCGTTAACATTGTGTTATATGTTAAGGTGGTTTGTGTTCTAAAACACAGATAGATAATATATTACCCCAATGTTGAAATGTCTTTCAGAAAGGTATTTCAAGTGACTAATTAGCAATAATTAGTAATAATTATTGGTTGTTTTAGGATCGTACGTTACTTGAAAGTCCACCATGTCTACATAACACCATTGTTTACAGCACTAACACTAGGATATGTTGGATCAGATACTTATGCCCTATGAGTTCAATAGAATTGTTGACTAAAGTTAACTACCTGTGTCTGAATGTTGACATTTCGGACTTCTTCTGTCTGGAAAGGTCAGCAACTACCCTTTTTATAGGGGGGTGGGGGGAGGGCTTAATTGTAAATCACCTAAGTGTCCGCCTCTGTCCCTTCGCTGTTATAACTTTGTGTTCTTGATATCTTATCAACTCTATTAAATCATATTCACATCACATCATCAAGGTCTTGAAGGTCAAAGGTCATTATTGACCACTTCAAAATGAAAACTTGTGTTTATAAATAAGTAAATAAGTAAGTTGACTGTTTATGAATTTTTGTTATACTTGTCACGCATATTTTTGTAGTTTTATCAATCCAAAAGAAGAAAATCGTCTGAATAGCCAGAACGTCTTTTCACCAAATCCCTCTCCTTTTTCAGAAATAAGGAAGTTTTGTTCGTGTTTTGATAGCCACTACCCTTCTGTCACCATACCCACTCAATAGCCACTACCCTTCTGTCACCATGTATACCCCTCTGTTATGCCCTCCCCTCTGAAGTTCCTTCCCCGGGTCGTGTCAGCTTTCCCAATCAATAGCCCATACATCTTTATCACCCTCCCCTCCATAGCCCCCTCCCCACTTTAATCCTTCCACTTAATAACCCCTATCCCTCTGCCACCCTCCCCTCTACAGCCTCTATACCCTCCCTTCCCTCCACAGCCCCTATACCCTCTAGATCTCTCAGCCCTCTACTTTATAACCCCTACCCCACTGTTACCTTTCACTCCATAGCCCATATCCCTTTGCAATGCCCTCCTCCTCCATACCCCCTTTCCACCCAGGCCTTCCTTACCAATGTCTGCGTAATCAGTGGCTTTCATCAAAAGACCAAATCATATGCTTTAACATTTGGAATATATATTGTTATCCAATTGTGTAACTCTGAATGACAATGCAACTTGTATAAAGGAAAGGCGGTCTTATTACTAGACAGCCGTCGGTCGAGCTTGTGTGATTGTACTATTCATATTGTGTTACATGTTATGGTGGTTTGGGGTCTAAAATACGGATATATACGGATAGATCATATATTACCTCGATGTTTAAGTGACGTGTCAGAAATGTATGTCACGTGATTAATAAGCAATGCTTATTGGTTGGTTTAGGATCGTACGTCACTGGACGGTCCACCATGTCGCCATAACACCGGTGTTTACAACACTAACAACAGAACGAGTCGGGTGAGATACCTATGTCTACCTGTGTATACAGAGATCACCATTGGACCTATGTCTTAAAGAGAATTGTTGACTAAATTGGACTATCTGTGTGTGCATATTGACATTTGGAGTTTTTCTGCCATAACGACTTCCCGTGTAAAAAGAATTAATCTGCTAAGAAAATATATTTTAGGTATGTATATTTTACACAGTTTATCAGTTTAATGATTGGAATGAAGAACATGCTTGTGACCGGAAAATTTATGACTGAACCCCCACGGGGATCACTGATGTAGTATGTATTACCACTGTATGCTCTCTAATAGAGAGAAAACAATTTCCTATTTGGTTATATATCAAAATTATCATGTATATACTGTATACCCCGACTTCATTGAGGGGGTAAATGAAAATCACCTTATTTTCCGCCTCTGTCCCTCCGTTCGTTATACAAATGTGTACTGGATATCGTATCAACCCTTCGTTACACATAGAGATTTGATATTTAGCACGCCTCAATAATCATTCTCCTCTATCAGCCCCTCCCTTCCATAGCCACTACCATTCTGTCCTTCCACCTCGATAGCCACTACCCTTCTCCCTCCCCCTCGATAGCCCCTATCCCTCTGTTATGCCCTCTCCTCTAAAGTTCCTTCCCCGGGTCGTGTCAGCTTTCCCAATCAATAGCCCATACACCTTTATCACCCTCCCCTCCATAGCTCCTTCCCCACTTTCATCCTTTTACTTAACCACTATCCCTCTGCCATCCCTCCCCTCCACAGTCACTATAACCTCTAGATCTATCAACCCTCTACTTTATAACCCCTACCCCACTGTTACCTTTTCACTCCATAGCCCCTATCCTTTTGCCATGCCCTCCTCTTCCATACCCCCTTTCCGCCCAGGACTTCCTTACCAATATCTGTGTAATCAGTGGCTTTCATCAAAAGACCAAATCATATGCTTTGCTAATTTAAATGTATATATATTGTTATCCAATTGTGTAACTCTGAATGACAATGCAACTTGTATAAAGGAAAGCCAGTCTTATTACTAGATAGCTGTCTGTCGAGCTTGTGTGATTGTAGTAATAATATTGGGTTACTTGTTATGGTGGTTTGGGTTCTAAAATACAGATAGATCATATATTACCTTAATGTTTAAGTGACGTGTCAGAAAGGTATGTCACGTGATTAATAAGCAATGCTTATTGGTTGGTTTAGGATCGTACGTCATTGGACGGTCCACCATGTCTCCATAACACCGGTGTTTACAACACTAACAACAGAACGAGTCGGGTGAGATACCTATGTCTACCTGTGTATACAGAGATCACCATTGGAACTGTGTCTTAAAGAGGATTGTTAACTATATTGGACTATCTGTGTGTGCATATTGACATTTGGAGTTTTTCTGCCATAACGACTTCCCGTGTAAAAAGAATTAATCTGCTAAGAAAATATATTTTAGGTATGTATATTTTACACAGTTTATCAGTTTAATGATTGGAATGAAGAACATGCATGTGACCGGAATATTTATGACTGAACCCCCACGGGTATCACTGATGTAAAATGCATCACCACTGCATGCTCTCCCCTCGATAGCCAAAACCCTTCTGTCACCTCCTCAACCTCGATTATCCCTACCCTTTTGTTCCCTATACCTCGATAGCTACTTCCCGTTTGTAACATTTCCACCAAGATAGCCACTACCATTCTATTATCCCCTCACCATTTGATCTCCACTACTCCTCTTTCACCTCTCCTCCTCGATAGTTACTACCTCTCAAAAGTATTCCCTCAATCGTGATAGCCACTATCCGTTTTGTCAACTCTCCATCTCAAAAACCCTTCATTTTCCTTTAAAAAATATCCCTTATCTGTCACCCCTTCCAATCATGATCTCCCCTATACCTTTGTCATCGCTACCCTCAATAGCCCCTACTCCTTTGTCACTCCTTCCCACTCGAGAACCACTACCCTTGTGTAACCTCTCCCCAATCGATAGCCACTACCCTTTTGTCATCCCTCCCCACCCGATAGCCACTACCCTTTATCTGTCATCGTCACAACTCAATAGCCTTACTCCTCTGTCACGCCCTACCTCCAAAAAGCATTTTCTCAATATCACCTCTCCACTTCATAACTCCTAGCCCCTCTGTCACCCCTCCACTTCATAACCCCTAGTCCTCTGTCACCCCTTCACTTTATAACCCCTAGCCCTCTGTCACCCCTTCACTTCAAAACCCCTAGTCCTCTGTCACCTCTCCACTTCATAACCCCTAGTCCTCTGTCACCCCTCCACTTCATAACCCCCAGTCCTCTGTCACCCCTTCACTTTATAACCCCTAGCCCTCTGTCATCCCTTCACTTCATAACCCCCAGTCCTCTGTCACCCCTTCACAATATAACCCCTAGCCCTCTGTCACCCCTCCACCTCATAACTCCTAGTCCTCTGTCACCCCTCCACTTCATAACCCCTAGTCCTCTGTCACCCCTTCACTTTATAACCCCTAGTCCTCTGTCACCCCTTCACTTTATAACCCCTAGCCCTCTGTCACCCCTCCACTTCATAACTCCTAGCCCTCTGTCACCCCTCCACTTCATAACCCCCAGTCCTCTGTCACCCCTTCACAATATAACCCCTAGCCCTCTGTCACCCCTCCACTTCATAACCCCTAGTCCTCTGTCACCCCTCCACTTTATAACCCCTAACCCTCTGTCACCCCTCCACTTCATAACTCCTAACCCTCTGTCACCCCTTCACTTTATAACCCCCAGTCCTCTGTCACCCCTCCACTTCATAACCCCTAGCCCTCTGTCACCCCTCCACTTCATAACCCCCAGTCCTCTGTCACCCCTTCACAATATAACCCCTAGCCCTCTGTCACCCCTCCACTTCATAACTCCTAGCCCTCTGTCACCCCTCCACTTCATAACCCCCAGTCCTCTGCCACCCCTTCACTTTATAACCCCTAGTCCTCTGTCACTCCTTCACTTTATAACCCCTAGCCCTCTGTCATCCCTCCACTTCATAACGCCTAGCCCTCTGTCACCCCTCCACTTCATAACCCCCAGTCCTCTATCATCCCTTCACAATATAACCCCTAGCCCTCTGTCACCCCTCCACTTCATAACCCCTAGTCCTCTGTCACCCCTTCACTTTATAACCCCTAGTCCTCTGTCACCCCTCCACTTCATAACCCCTAGTCCTCTGTCACCCCTTCACTTCAAAACCCCTAGTCCTCTGTCACCACTTCACTTTATAACTCCTAATCCTCTGTCACCCCTTCACTTCATAACCCCTAGTTCTCTGTCACCCCTTTATTTTATGACCACTAGTCATCTGTCATCCCTCCACTTCATAACCCCTAGTCCTTTGTTATGCCCTGCCCTTCCATACACATACATGTACAACTCTTCATATTTGGCACACTTAGGTTGCCCTACTTCTCTAACAACGTATCGCCCTCGATAGCCAAAACCCTTCTATCACCCTTTTCCACTCAATAACCACTTCCTTCCTGTCAACCCTCCCCACTCGATACCATCTATTTTTGTCACTTGTCCAACTCGATAGCCACTACTCCGCTGTCGCCCCTCTACCTGGATAACAGCTATCCTTTTGCTCCTTTAAAACCACAACCATTCTACCATACCTCTCCCTCGATAGCCACTGTCCTTCTGTCACCCCTCCCCCTCGATAGCCACTAACCTTCCCAACTCGATAGCTCTATCTTTTTGTCTTCACTCCCCTCGATAGCCCCTATTTCTCTGTCACGCCCCCTTCCCCCAAGCCCTTTCCTCATGTCAAAACCCCTCCCTTCGATAGCCACTACCATTCTGTCCTTCCATCTCGATAGCCACTTCCCTTCTGTCACCATCCCCACTCGATGTACACTACCATTTTGTCACCTCTCAACCCCAATATTAAAGCTCGGGCTCGGGTCAAAAGCTCGGGCTCGGCTCGGGATACACAAATTCTCTACCACCCACCACTATGATCATTTGAGTCAAAATTTGCTTTTATAGGTGAACCGTTGTGCACAAAAGCTCCATACAAGTCAATGAGTTTGAGCTTTTCGTCTCTTTCGCACAGTTTTGTTATAAAAGTATTGACTTCGACAGTTGTTTCGTTGAGCATGTTAATGTTTGCACTCTTACCTTTCCGAGGGATTATTGTACACAAACCAATATTGTTTACTTCCGGAAATGAGTCCTTGACCTTGGCAAGCGCCTCAGTGACACTGATGTTTACGTTCGTAGCTTCCTGTTTATTTCCAGAAATGTCGGACCAGAAATGTCATTCGTGCCTAGACAAACTACTACTTTGTTCACTTCGTCAGTCTCGTTTAGTGTGTCTATGGCTTTGTTTATCGTGTCGTCTATTCTGGTGAACGTCGTTCCCGATATTGCTGCGTTGACAATGTTTTTTGAGTCGTTTTTTTAGTCTAGTACAATTAGATGCACCAAGCAACACACATTTAGGCCTACTAAAACACGAGCTCGAGTCTGTAGAGTTTCCAGCTGTCGCGTTGATGTCGGACACATTCTCCTTAGGTATGTCGTGTATATTTTGTGAGTCATTTTCCGTCGTACCATTTTTGCTGCCTCGCCTTCCATAATTTCGTTGGCATATTGTCCATATTTCTGTCTAGCATCGTGTTCCAATCTGTTTTGACAGTCTCTCTGTATGTGTCCATTAATTTGACCACAGAAATGACAGGTCCTTTCATTGTTTTCAGGACAATCTCGAATTAAGTGATCTGTCGCGTTGCACTTATAACATTTCCTTACACTCTGCAGATCTTTCAGTGGGCACCTAAATGACGGTCCCCGTGATTTCGTGTACGCCGCACCCGATCCCCGTACCAGGAATATACATATTAATGTTTTTCCTCAACAACGACTTTATGAATAAATCTCATGTTTTTCTTATAAATCCTGATTAATAATTGAAAAATCTGACATTTAAAATATGATGGAAGTAATACCTACAACTTTAGAAATCGTCGATTTACATTTTTCAGAGTGTGATTTTGTGTACGCCGCACTCAACCGTGAAAAGTTACGGTTTTTTGGCTGTTTATTCGTAAACAAGGGTTTATTTTTATGATATTTTCGATTCCATTATTCAAGTAAACCTAGTTGATAATACCAATATAAGTTTTAATTACAAATCATGCCTTTTTTGAGATCGCGGCGATGATCACGGGTTTTTTTGTTTACGCCCGGTCCCGTACCAAGGGCAGACTACTCCCGATCCACCGCCCCGTGCTAAGACTACTGGTTTATGAGTAGCGTGTATTGTCTGTAAACATATACCAGATGTTCTATAGCATTTGATGCATAATATGGCAACCTAGATGTCTTATGAATGTAAATGACTTTATCTAATATGTGTAGAACTTTCAGCCATCATATAAATAATGTTACCGGGTTGTGACGAGGACGCAGTTCTACAAAGAGCCCATTGCAATATTTGCTTTACCTACCTGCCTACCTACACAGGCAAAAGTGCCACACATGTGCCACATGTGCCACATGCGTAAAACGCATGAAAATCATATGAAATTTACATGCGTGATAAAGCAGAAAAGAGCACGCGCGTAAATCGTGCGTTGAGTTCATATGAATATCATGCGTAATACGCATGTGTCTCGTGTGTTAATTTCGATATGCGTGGATCATGCGTAGCTACATGCGTAAATTATGCGTATCATATGCGTTAAACGCATGTAAAATCTGTCGTGCGAGAATCGTGCGAATCAATACGCATGTGTAGGAGACGAAAAGAGCTACGTGCGTATCTCGTATGTGTTAGGTTTCTAAAAGCCCTTTATTTCTTCTGACACCACATCATGAGAATTGATGAAATTAAAAAAAACATACTCCTGCAGGTATATAAAATTCCTTTAGTTTTATTTTAGTATACGTTTATTTCAGAACAACAAGGTTTATTAAAATTACTTGCCAAACAATTTAACCACTTCCAATGTGTCTTCCAGGCTTTTCCGATAAATCCCAATGTAAAGATAAATAAATCTCAAGAGTAAAGTAATCCAAAAGTAAAGTAAAGTAATCTCAAGTTGTCACTAAATAACTACATAAAACTAAATCACTAAACTAAGCTACAATTCAACTATAAACTACACTGAATCCTGGAAAGTAAATCCAAACTTCTCCAGTTTTCCCCAAGTCCAAATCTACTCTCCGCTATAACACTACCTCTCTCTATCTCTTTACTCTAAGAACTCCCTACTCTCAACTCCCCTCTGTTTTTGTCTCAACCCCTTATAATTACTCCTGCTATCTCTCTATTCTTAGGATGACATAATCCTCATACTAAATATATCTGGACCTACTCTGTCCACACCAATGACCTCATAGCTATATTTATAACAAGACCTACTCAGTCTACACCAATGACCTCATAACTATATTTATAACAAGACCTACTCGGTCTACACCAATGACCTCATAACTATATCTATAACAAGACCTACTCAGTCTACACCAATGACCTCATAGCTATATTTATAACAAGACCTACTCGGTCTACACCAATGACCTCATAACTATATCTATAACAAGACCTACTCAGTCTACACCAATGACCTCATAGCTATATTTATAACAAGACCTATTCAGTCTACACCAATGACCTCATAGCTATATTTATAACAAGACCTACTCGATCTACACCAATGACCTCATAACTATATCTATAATAAGACCTACTCTGTCCACACCAATGACCTCATATCTATATATATAACAAGACCTACTAAATCTACACTAATGACCTCATAACTATATTTATAACAAGACCTATTCAGTCAACACCAATGACCTCATATCTATATATAAACACTAGGCACTAAGTAACTACAGTGTACTCTAGCTTCTACTTTATTATGACTATCCTTAACTACATGTATAACCTATAGAAATAACTACATGTATAACCTATAGAAATAACTACATGTATAACCTATAGAAATAACTACATGTATAACCTATAGAAATAACTACATGTATAACCTATAGAAATAACTACATGTATAACCTATAGAAATAACTACATGTATAACCTATAGAAATAACTACATGTATAACCTATAGAAATAACTACATGTATAACCTATAGAAATAACTACATGTATAACCTATAGAAATAACTACATGTATAACCTATAGAAATAACTACATGTATAACCTATAGAAATAACTACATGTATAACCTATAGAAATAACTACATGTATAACCTATAGAAATAACTACATGTATAACCTATAGAAATAACTACATATACACTCTATGGACCTTAAGACTATTACACCAGTCTAAATAATCCTACTACTGATAAGACTCATCCAACTAATTAACTGGACCCTTATAATTATCTCTCCACTGTCAATTAGAACCTACACTCCATATCATTATCATTATAGAGACTATAGAGACTACAGAGAACCTGACCAAACCGACCAGACACAATAAATCAATAAACTCACCTGACTATTAGGAAACAAATAATACAAGATTATAACACAAGAAAAATGGAACCTCACATATGTAAATTACGTGTGTAATATGCATGAAAAGAGCACATGCGCAAATCACATGTCCTCTGAGAAAGTCTTGAATTGTTCTAGAATTCCTTCAGAAATGTACTAGATCATTCTCAAACAATTCTATTACAACTCAGAATGTGTCATGTCAGGGTCCACAGTGGCCGAGTGGTTAATGTGTCCCAACATTGTTCCATTATAACCTTCACTTCTGGATTGTCAGTTTGAAAATCACATTGGACAATTGCCAGGTACTGATCATTGATCTTTGGTTTATCTCAGGTACTCAGGCTTTCCCCTATACATTCAACACCTGACATCCCTTTAATGGCTGTAAACAAAATAAAGCAAACCAAACAGAACTAGAAATTGTTTCGGAACAATTTGACGGGCTTTTCACTATTTAGCATAAATGACCTAAAGGCTTGGTATTTCCAAACATAAAAAAACTATTTTAGAACACTTGATAGGTCATCCACATTCTAGTTTTGATTAATCAGGCATCTGAGATATTACATTTCAACAAAGGAGTGGACGAAGGGAAATAACTCGTACAGCCTTGTACGAGTTATCTCCCCTCGTCCAACTAACGTTATATCTCAGATGCCGTTATATATCAGATGCCAAATTAATTCAAAATGGCGTTCCGCGTTAATGGTAAACGTTACCGAAACACCAAAAAACATGAAAATCATCAGAATAACATTTTGAATCATACTTAAATTTCTTTTTTTGGAAAAAGATTAAAAAATGAAGATTTTCTAAAAATAGACTTATTTGACCCCATAGCGAACGCTTTTATTTGACCCCTGACCCTAAAACTTTTAGTGAGTAAAAGCTAGAGCCAGCCTTTAACTACAAATAACATAATTAATTGACCCCTGTAAAATGAACACTTTTTTAATTATGGGTATTTTAAGCTTTTAAATATAAAAAAGGGGGCAAT